>NC_091947.1:11322284-11442284 GCF_041260155.1 Ptychodera flava
GTGAATATATAAATATTAGAAAAATCTTGATATGCCTTATTTTGTTTTGTGCTTGCTATTCATTAGTCTTTAAGGCCCCCTATAATTAGATTATTTCGTATGAGTGAGCCGTCTATTGATTGTTAGGAATTTGACATGAACCAGGGTAAGCAAATTTTTCAAGGCAATATGTTCTATATTCGGTGCACCTGTTTACGAGGCTTCACTCACTCTTTACGTGATTTCTGGCTCTAATCGTGACATTTAATGTTTGAAATATAATTTAAAGTTCCATTTAGCAAAGTTAATTCGAACGGACAAAAGGTAATGTTTGAGTGCACGTGTGAGGGCTCTTTTACCTGATGGCAATACATACGTGTATGCCTTCATAAACTATTAACAAAAGAAAGCATTCCTAATTTGCCAAAAAAGCTGTCAAATGTAAAATAAAACTATTCTTTTTAAAGTAAAGGAGCCGAAGGGAAAAAACGTTGCTCTAAATTTTGGGCATGTGCTGGCGGGAGATGATCGGTGAACAAACGAAAAAGCAGTCTTATGAAAACAGCGAAACACTAGATTATGTGAAATTAAGTTCTTTTTACAGTTAAGGAAAGTAAGTGACATGGTGAGAACCATTGGGTTAGGGAGGATATGGGAATGTCAACAGATTTGTTCTTCATTTTTCGAGGTGTATTTGAGCGGCATTTTGTCATTTTTTTCTGATCATATGATTGACAATCATATCAAACTGAAAAAGAAATTTAATTAAATAAATTGCATGCAACGCTCTCAATGAAAGTCATTGGGATGAAACTGTTAGACTATGCAAAACCAAAGTGTGGTGGATGTTTGAGGGATATCCTCTCCCATACCCCCTCCCATGATAGAACATTTTGTGATACACTGAACAAAGCTAGATGAACTACAAAGTAAATTGTATCCATGATGTTGTACATTGTAAACATTTGGGGAGATAAACATGAATAGCTATAACAACTTTGCTTGGTTACTGAAGGGTGAGGGTTTGGCCGAGCGATTTTGACTGTGATGTTTTCAAAAGATGACCAGGTGCCGTACGTTGTGAGTTCGAATCCGATCGAAACTTTTCTTCATGAGTCACTGACAATCATTATACAGTAACAAGCCATTCATTTCACTGAAGTCTATGCTGTTAATGAAATGTCCACATTCTTATCGTATGATAACACAAAGTTAAAACTTTGAATAGTAAAGATTTTGAATTTTAGAGCAAAAGCGTGTGAATAGAGGAAATCATTTATTTTTTACCAAATTTGTTATTGTTTGAGCCTCAATTTCAGTGATTTAAAGTTTCATTCGTTGGAATATTATAATCTTCTAGTATTGTCAATTTTGTATAACCTTTCAAAGTTCTAGATATTGTCTATTATCTTCACTATTTGGCAAAATGTATCCAGGAATTTACAATTTACAAAAACCGAACACCAGATGGCTAGATGCACATAAGCGGTTAATACAAATAATGTCAAGAAAATTCATAGAGATACACGTACAAATGGAAACCCCCCATTAGGCTGAAAAATCTCAATTATCAGCTTGGTCACTGTTACTAGGAGCCCAAGACCTCTGGCGCTTGGGCTCCTATTGTTGTTACTGGGTTTCAACTTTCTTCCTCTTCCTCTCTTCCTGTTTTTCTTCAGCAACTTCTTCGTCTGTATTTTTTTGCCAAGACAGATCTCTGAAACTATTGAGCGCAGCTTTTTCAAACTTGAAGGGCTTATTAAGTCTACCGAGTACTAGTGCACATGACCCTTTCAACACAGCGGATCATGTTATCTGGCTACCATCATAGATTGAAATATTGAATTCTCCCTAATTTGCATAAAACATGATATATCAAAATTTCAAGGTCATTTACCTTGTCGTTTAGGAGTAGATTTTAAGTGATTTTTAAAATTTTCCCTATCATATTAATTATGCAAAATCACTGTATCTTTGGCAATACAGGGGCTACAGGGGAGATTCTTTGTCCCATATGACAGTATTTTTGTTGACCTTGAGTGACCTTGACCTTCTTCAATGTATCTCGGCTCCCATTCAAACACTGTTGCATCAAATGACCTGTAATTCGGCATACAGTTAAACTCATATGGTTACCATGTCAACTGGAAACATGACCTGGCGGTCATCTTGGCTGGAATCATTAAAATTCATCTCAAAATTCTGTGAACACATTTTGTATACCAGAGGGCCAGATTCCTATATGTGAAAGTTAAAGGTAACTGTCCCTGTCGATTTTGAGAAGATTTCTAACGATTATATTTCAGTGTTTTCTGTGACCTTTGACCTGCCCTATACCTCTACAGCTCAGCTATGACTATTACTTATTCTGGCTTGTATATGAGTGCAATAGGACTGTTGTCTATACAACAATGGACAGTCAGGGACCAAATTCCAAACCTCAATTTACCCCTGACCTTTGACTCTCACTATATCCCCTACTACATTATTTATGCACATATCTAAGTCTGGCCTACCTGATAGAGAAGTGTGGGAGCATATGATTTTGACAAAATTTCACATGACCAGCCACATCCTGTACCTCATTAATTTTGCACATTTCAAATTTTTGACTTGCCAATAGACTATAAGAGGTCTGATTTTTGGTACACAGGGGAAAGTATGGAAGCAAAGTTTTTACACAATTTCAAATGACCTCGATGACCTTTGACCATAAATATGCATATATATACATATAACCCCTAGTAACCCCTAGTAATATTGCCTTCATATTCGGTATGATTGGAGAACTTATGGCGCCACATCCTGTTCTTCATTAATTATGTGCATATCTAATTCCGGGCCAGCAAATTGAGCTGGAGGTTTTATTTTTGACACAGAGGGATATGTATCGAAACTAAACCTTTAGCCAAAATATCATGTGACCCAGATAACCTTTAATTTCACAAATGGGTCTTTAAGTCAAACAACTCGCATTGCCCCTAACTCTGATTTTTAACAAGTCACTTCAAACTGATGTTTTCCCGTCTTTGTTTAAAAGGGGCAACGTTGTTCCTATTTTAAATCTGTGTCTCGGAATGAGGCCAGCAATTACCGTTTAATATCACTACTTCCAGTCTTCAGTAAAGTTTTTGAGAAAGCATTTTTTCCTCACATTTACAATCATGTACAGAATTCACTGTATATCAATCAACGTGGTTTTGTAAAATGCCACTCCACTGTTACTAATCTTGTTTCATGCACCGACTATTTATCTACTGTTATGAATAATCGGGGTCAAGTTGACTCAATATATCTCGACTTCAGCAAAGCATTCGACTCAGTTAACCTCAGGCTCCTACTTTATAAACTCTCACATATGGTTTCAATGGCAATATTTTCAACTGGTTTCATTCGTATCTTTCAAACAGAGTTCAGCGGGTAACAATTAACGGTCATTTCTCGTCTTGGTGTAACGTTACTTCTGGTGTCCCCTAAGGATCCCAATTAGGACCTCTCTTATTTATATTGTACATAAATGACATCAACTCATCTGTTGCCAACTATATGTCACTGTATGCAGATGATTCAAAATTATACAAGCAAGTTTTTGATACTGAGGATTGTAGGTCATTACAACAAGATCTAAACACATAGAGAGATGGTGTGCGATATGGAAATTGAAACTTCATTGTAAAAAGTGCATGATAATTTCTTTTACCAACGAAAAAGTACCCATTTCTTATGACTACACACTTAATGATGAGATTGTAGATAGAGTGACATCAATTAAAGATCTCACAATCTCAATTTCTCCACTCACATAAATGCGGTCACTCTCTAAACTTTTAAATAATTTGGTTTTATTAAACGTACTTCTAGCAAGTTTTAAATGTAAACACCCTTAAGACTTTATAAACAACACTTGTAAGGAGCCAACTTGAGAACGCTAGCCAGGTTTGGTCTCAACACCAACATTACCTTATCAATCGACTTGAAAGGGTTCAGTGTAAATTTGTAAAATACTTGTGTGGCAGACTAGGAATAGCATACTCATCAAATAACTACAAGCCACTTTGTACATGTTTTAAACTTCCGCTTTTACAGGAGCGTAGACATTTTTTAGATATGACTCTCTTTTATAAGTGTATGTTTTACTCATACGATTGTCCTGAAATTTTAGAGAATATTTGTTTTAATGTACCTTCCCGTTCATACGCGTAGTACAGCTTTTTAAACCGACAGTATCTAAGAATAATGTGCACTCGTTTGCATTCCTTCAACGTTCAATGAACATACAATTTTACCGAATCAGACTTTTGATATTTTTAATTGTAGCTATGGTAAATTCCGCAGATTTTTATTCAACTCGAGTCATTCGTCGTAATTTTGCAACTTTTGTTCCTCCTGTATGTTACTTGTTTGTTATTTACTTGTTTTCTGGTTGTATGTTTTGTTCTGTATTTTTATTTATTTTTTTGCTGGAACTGTAAATGGGCGCAAGCTCGTTGTTCCTAGTCAAATAAAATAAAAATAAAGTCAGTTACCACAAATTCTATATTTGATATATTCTATATTCATATTCGATTTGATGGACCATCTAAAGTCACCACATACTGTACCTCATTAAATATGCACATATCTAATTCTAGGCTAATCAATAGAGCAATAGGTCTGAATTTTGGTATACTTGGACAAATTTTCGAACGTTCAGCGGGCAGTTCAGGCGTCTTTGATTTCTTTTGAATGCCTGAAATACTTGAATTACATCTGTTAATGATGAATATGCCAAACAACCTACATAAGTGTCTCTATGCTATGTACCTGCTCTTATCTTTCAGATAAGCCTAGCTCTCTCATAGGTTTACGTTAACAGGCTTCTGGTCCCCATCTTGTCAGATATGATAGAGTAGTACATGTGATGACTGCAGCATGTGCACTCTTTGTAACTTTCACTTTGTCTGTTGACCAAAGTTTGTTACAACTATACATATTTTCTATATAGGTATCATCTATGAAATGTGGACTCCTCGAATGTTCTCAGGATGTACTGATTGCTGGGGAAGTAGCCTATCATCCATTCAATGGTATTGTAATGGATGAAGAAGAAAGAAAGTCGATCGCCGAGAGTATGGGACCCACTGCTAAGGTATAAGATTTTACATTGAGTCCTATGATCCTGGCTGTTTCATTGTTGTTAGCCCTATTACTACAGAAATTATCACAGATCACTTTGTAGACTGCTTTTACATTTTAAAATTTGATACAGCTGGAGGTTCCTTTAGGCATGCACGTAACAATCCTCGACGACTTCCAAATTGAACATAGAGCACCATTTGATAATGGCAATGTGTTTAAGGTAGCGGTAAAGCTATTTTTGCACCAATTCTTTTCTCAGAGTTAATGTCAAGTTTCAAGTGTTAAAATCAAGATATTAAGTTCAAATTTTCAGGATAACTCCCTTAGTTAATACTTTCTCCAAAGAATATAAAAATTGTATATTTGTAGCCATGATTTTGAAATATGACACCAATCAATATTAAAATTTAATTTTCATATTTTTTACATCTTTGAATTTAATAATATAATAATAATAATATTACCAATTAGTTATAAATATGTTGACGCTATTAATTGTAAGATTTGTACGGCAGGATTTGTAAATAAAATTTGTTTTTATGATTTTACATGGGTTTACATATCAAAAAATTATTAAACATTCTTTCAAATTTCAAAATGTGATTTTTCAAAAAGTACTTCAAATAAAGGAAAATTGTGCCGTACAAATCTTATCTGTAACCTTGTTAATAGGCTGTAAAAATTCCATGTCCATATCTCATTTCAAAGGTTGGATTAAATTGGTATAAAATTATGTAGGAAAACTGTTATTCTGTCAAAATTGTTGAAAACAAGCCATATTTGCACCCCTCTTTTGAAGTCACAGAGCAGTCTTTTTGGTTAATCTCACTTTTGACACCTCTTTGACACTCAAAGAATCTAAAAATGCATTTATAATAGCAGTCACGCATTCTGAATGCAAGCACTGCCTTGTCAAACTTTCCTGGAAAACAGTAAAAAATGACTTTCCCTTTTCAAACATTTTATTAAAAGCTAGGGGACCTCTACCATAGTTAATACACTAAGGACTCCCCAACTTCCTCTTATTTGGTCAGTTTTTCAGAAGTTTCAACGGGCTATAACTCTGCAATGCCTATGACCCCAAATGTCTAGTTTTTTTTATTCCACAGAGAATGTTGACTACTTTCATGTTTTAATAGTTTTATTGAAGTTTATAACTGACGCTCTAGCCTTTACCGCTACCTTAAGCTGAAACGGCCTGTTACGTCAGTCTATACTGACACATATTAATTAATGAAATATTTATGAGAATTCAATATCCCATGTCTTCTACTTGAAATACTTGCCAAATTCTGAATGGTGACAAAAATTTCGCGGTTCAATAATCGTGGAAAATGAAATCACATTCCATCATAACATATTCTGCCAACTGAAAGTTGTTTTAATTGAGACAAATATGCTGATTTGTGTACTTCTTTTGCATGCTTTTGAGGCCATAGGTCAGAGATAGGTTAAGTAGTAGATACATTTGCAGATTATATAGATACAAGAGTAGTGAGAAATGAAGATTTATTGATTTAAATGAAATGACGATGAGATGTTTATAGAATATTAACTACATGTAAATGAAAAACAAGATGTTATATACTTTGCCATTGATGACAATGGGTTTTGGCCATGATGGTGAAAGGGTTAAAAATCAGAGATGGTGTCACACGCATTTTGCACAACACATGTACAAACATCAACTATGCCCCCTTTAGATCACTGATATGAATTGCCAAATGATTTTTATATGAACGCTTACTGGTCTACACAGCATTCCTTGACATCTTTATGAAAATATCTTTGAGATCCGTTGGTTATTAGAATAGGTGGCTTAAAACTTTACAAATTCTCTCATCTGTTATGATTTCTCAGACCTTGATTTTGCAAAACCATGGCTTGTTGGTTGGTGGAGTGAATATCCAGGATGCCTATTGCAGACTGACTAATGTTATGTCTGCTTGTGAAGTTCAGGTAAGAAATATATTGGCATAAAGAAATATTCTCGTGCATGCACACTCACCTGACAACTGTTGAAAATACGCGTTTCCAACTCAAAATAATATTTATTGTGTACTATAGGGGGCCTATAGTTTAATACTGTATCTTCCTTTATTTTTTTGAATGTGAGGTTTTGGTGAAACTTGATAAGAGTTTGGTAAGCCGTTATCTATATTTGGTTTGGTAAGCTGTTGTATATATATATATATATATATATATATATATATATATATATATATATATATATATATATATATATATATATATATATATATATATATATATATATATATATATATACATATATATGTATATATATATATATATATATATATATATATATATATATATATATATATATATATATATATATATATATATATATATATATCAGTAAGGATGGCATTAGGCGTATCAAAGTTTCAACTTGATTGCATTTAATAATGAATGAAAGTATAACCCTGTAAATATAAAATATGACAATTATGTATATGGGCTTTTAACTCATTAAATGTTTGTAGTTCCCAGAAGTTTATCACAGATTGCGACTTTTATGGTAATCTGCAAGAAAATAACTTCAATGCATCCACATCACACAATAAGTAAAAAACTATTGATTAATGTGATAAATATATAATCCCATGATATTTCTCTCTGTTTGACGTCTTGATTAGACCTAAGCAAATAGAGTCCATCTGGATTTCAAAACTAGGTACATTGTCACCAAACGGTCTCAACATTCTTCGCTAATTGTGCTCGACAAATAATTTAAATGTAAATTGCTCACAGAGCCCTAAGAAAGGCACTATAAATAACCATTAGCGCCAATTTTCAATTGCCACTTTTCATCTGCGCCACATAAACGGTAAGGGTTGTTATACCCTATATCGTTTGTAATTTTCTAATGTACTCAGCCTATAAAATACGTTAAGCATTTAAAGAAGAACAACACAAGCCTTACGCTGTTCAGTTTCTTTTTCAAAATTCTCCTTCTGTAGACATCTTCAACCTGATGAAGACCTACTTTTAGGACGAAAATTTGTGTCGAAATTACCAACAGAATAAACAGAAAATGTACAACCAGACCATTAGACGTGTGCAAATTGTATTCATCCGCTATATCCACTAACATAAATTACTTCGAGTACAAAGCAATAATATATAAGTTACTGAAGTTTTTTTTAAGTTTCAGGCACACTGCAATCTTCTGACAGAAGATGTCGTCGTTTGAAATGACAGTCTTTGATGCTAAAAGCAGGCCGTTATAAATAATTATACCTGTAACATAATTTTCAGGCATCTGATCACTGCTGATGCATGAAACTTACAGCAGGCGTATGAGTAATCTGCATACCAAATTAATTAATTACCCAGCAACTTGAGTGCGTACTTTGCTATATGGCCTCTTGTAAACAAGTCTATTTTATCGTCTGAAGACTGATAGGGAATCAGCAGGGAGCTCCTCAACCGAGTAAAGTGATGTGCACTAGAACGAACCCTTGTCGACTAGCACACAGTTCATTAGAGAGTTTTGTGGGGGCGGGGGACTACACAATTTGTAATTCAAATAACAAAGGAAGTACAGGGCGCAGAATGACCACAGCAGATCATGTTTTACACTCTGCAATATTTTATCCCCTTTCAAAACTTTCCAGTATAGGCGTATCAGGTTAAGATTAGCTGTCTGATGAGTGTGGTGGATTTCATATCAGTCCTAAGACAATAAGACCAAGTTGTTTCAGGTAAACGTCAGGCCATATAGCAAACTACTCAGCTAACAGGTATAATTATTTATAACGGTCTGCTTTTATCATCGAGGACTGTAATTTTAAACGAGGACATCTGTGTACTATTGTGTTATATATATATATATATATATATATATAATATATATATATATATATATATATATATATATATATATATATATATATATATATATATATACTCTCTGTGCCCAAGTTCAGAGGTTGCCATAAAGCCATTATGGTAATAACCGGGAGGGCACATTGTATACATTTTGTGTGTGTGTGTATATATATATATATATATATATATATATATATATATATATATATATATATATATATATATATATATATATATATATATATTATATATATATATATATATATATATATATATATATATATATATATATATACACGTATGTGTGTGTGTGTGTGTGTGTGTGTGTGTGTGTGTGTGTGTGTGTCAAGGGACGTTTCTTCAGAGGATCGCCGCTTGTGGTAACTAGACGAACAAGGCTCATGTACTTGTAAAAAGCAATTATTTTTGTATTTACCTCATTTCTGTATCTTTCTGCTTTCTTTATGTCTCTTACTCTCTTATCTATACCATACCTTAGGTTCGCCTAATGGCTTCTGGCAATTTAGATAATGTCATTATGCCCAAAGAGGACACGCTTGAAAAGGTACAAGATGCTATATCTCGTGATCACACTGGCGATGGTGGACGAATGACCAAAGGAGACAAACCAATGTCAGTGAAAGAGATACAATTTGAAGGTGAAATGAGAATGTTAGATATTATGGTAAGCATCATGCTTTCAGTAAAAAATTGTATGGGACGGATTCTGTCGATAAAAGAGTTCTGATTGCGAGATACACTGTCTTACAGAAATGCAGGGTAATTACAACGTATATACAGCGATATCCACATTTTAGATTGCTTTGTGTTGCATAACAATGGTAATAAAGCTTTGACCATTGGTATTAAAGAAATATTTATCAGACTATAAGGCTCACAAACTAAATTAGAAATAAATAAATAGATAAAACTGAATAAAAATCAAAATAATAATAGGGTATTTATCGATCATGGAGAGAAATTTAGCTGCAGTTGTATCCCTAATCCGTTCAGACATTTAAGTAGTAAATCCTAGCTTAGACCCTATACTTCGCCTTCGACCTTCGTCCACATTCGGTCTTGCCGCGTGAGCAATGATCAAGCTACAGTTTTAAAATCTGCTCATTTTAAATTTGTGTGGTCGCCAACAGAGACCATGATGTCACTGTCGTCCCTTTCAAAGTCAATCACTCAAAATGATCCTCTCATTTGACTTGTTCGGAGCGTAGCTTTAAAGGTATACAGTCACCTGTAATCTTAATATGCCCATATATGGTCAAATTCCTTGGTATTCAAAATGCCCATTTGAGGGCGCTGTTTTTAAAAAGCGGCCATCCGCTTAAAATCTGTGATTGGTTAGATTTTCTCTTTCCATGGTAACTGTGGCAAATTGGAACATGAATATTAATAAGCAACACCCATCATAGGCAAATCATGAGAGGACCATTTTAAGTGATTGACTTTGAAAGTGACGGCCAGTGACACCATGGCCTCTGTTAGTGACCATTCACATTTAAATTTGCAGTTTTTGCTCACTTCATGTACTACAGCTTTATTATCGACTGCGTGGCTAGACTGGGTACGGGCGAAGGCCAAAAATCTTCCAAGGCAAAAATACTCCGTCTAGGGAGTAGGCTATGCAAATCTAGGTATGAGTACCTGACTTAAAGTATCAGTTGAAGTTGTTCAATTGAGAGCCGGAAGATTCTCCTGCTGAATGAGAGGCACTGGACTTATAGTAAACCTTAGCCCTCACTGTTCTTGCAGGGTTTGAAGACTGGATACAAATACAAGAAGATGCCAAAGGCATTTCTTGAGATGATCTCAGACAAAGATGTCAGAAAAGAATAGGAGAGTATTATACCAGAGAAGAAAAATGAAATTGAAGATGGTAAGACAGACGAGGACATCTTTGAAGAAAAATATGAAAAGTATTTGTGCTGACCTGTTAATTTCTTGATCATCAATACAATTGCAAAGAAGTCCACATAGCTAATGAAATGTTTCTGTTTACAATACACAAAATGTCCTTTTGGGGTCACGTGCTATTCACTCTGACATCGTGTATGTAGTCAGACTGATTTCTAATGAAATGATGCAGTAATTAACATATCATACAAAACATTTCAATGACTTCTGTGGTTGGTGTAATGACTATAATTTTGTCAATAAAAGGAAGGGGGTCGTCCTGTCAGCGGCTGTGCATTTGGGACCCATTGCATACAAAAGAGGCTGCTGTAGGCACAATATATCCCAACATACCTTGTTCATATCAAAAATCAAAAATTTAGAATAGTCGTTATACTATGACTCGTGACCGCAACCGAAGCAGCTTCATGTAAAGAAACGATACAACCAAAGTTTATTTGGCAAAGTTTTGCAGTGAATGGAGAGCTACAAAACTGGTGAAACATGAACGTTCATTAATTGATGAATTTTCTTCACATTGCTCGATATTCATTGCCAACTTCTTGGAAGAGGCAATGTTAATCAACACGAAAGTTGCGCTGCCACAGCTCAGGTGACAACCTCCATTTCATAATAATAAATAGATTTTAATTCTCTCCTGTCTGCAGTACTATTAATGTCTAAAAACAGAGGAAAGAAATTAAGTCTCAGTGTTTGTAACATCAGATAATATCTAATATCCTTATAAGGAGTGAATGGAATAAAATAAATCTTTATTTTGACATTGTTCGAAGTTTGATCATTTTTATAGAAATGTATTTCGATATACAGTGTGCTATGAGTGAGTTATAGTAGTGCTGAACTCTTCGAACTCACAGTCTACAATCACAAAGCTTTTGCATGAATGTGCACACAGCTGCAACAGCCCTGTGCAACTACACGTTGCACTAGATATATCAAAAATTTATGTGCTACAGCAGTGGTGGCATATTCGCCTTTCATACCAATATACCTTGCCTTCCTGCAGCTATTAGTCTATATGTATCATGGGTGTGAATGACATTACCAAAGAATTGGTTTTTAACTAGCCAGCTATTTCCCTGAGCCCTGTACCAGCCCTTTTTGCAGCAATGTAACGACCGCTGTTTTCAATATATCTGTAATTTTCAATTCTTCAGCTATGTGGGAGAGGTATTTGCATGGCTCTGTATCAGTCAGCCACTCATGCTAAGGCCGTACAGGGGCACCTGTCCCCTAGATCACAGCTCCCCGGAGCCGTGCTGCCAGCCCCTCGGGCCATGAGTTCCCATATCTCATCTCCAGCCAAGCGAGTCAACCTGGCCGTTTAGCGTCACCAATACCATCTTCTCCAGCCAAGCGAAACAACTTTGACCGTGAGCGTCACCATAATCCATAACTCCTTTAAAAACACTGTTCTCCTACAAACTTTCGTGGGGATCTCTCCGTCCAGTCTGTCCGACTGCCCTCCGCTTGGGTCGTCCATTACATGTATCCCCACTCAAGAAGGTGGTCACCATCGGCCTGGTAAAACCACTTTCACTTTCGACTTTCCAAAGGCCTGCAAATCCAATTTTGCAACCCAAACGTTTGCCTAGGAAGCAGACTGGCGGAGACCCGTCGCCCAATCTTTGAGTTGTTTTGTTTACTAAGTTTTGATGTAGTACTTTTACCTAGTTTCTTAACTTTCTTAGTTTATAGACATTACGCTTATCTGTAGTGATTTGAACCCTGATGTGTGATGGCGCTGTTTGAAGCTCATTTGAATATTGGGTGGACATTCATGCTGGTAGGGAACAGTGTGTCTTGTTTTTTTTATCCACAGTGATTCACTTTGTTTTCTAAATTTGTCGTCTTGTTTGTTTACTTGTATGATTCCTATGATTGTAATATCATTTATGTCGTGTTCGCCGGAATTGAAATGAATGGCTAATGAATGATGTTAAAGTTCATGCCAACGAAAATGGTAAAATAATGACAGACTTGTATGAAAAACTCAGCCACACAAATCAATACTTACATTTCAAATCATCCCACCCTAGGCATGTAAAACTCGGCGTTCCAAATAGGCTTGCTATACGTATTTGTCGCATTTGCTCAGAATTAGAATGGAGAAATGCACGCCTTGTCACACTTAAACAAGCATTAATGGAATGGGCTTACCCTGAAAACTTACTCACCGAACAAATAAATCGTGCCAGATCTATCCCCAGATCGACTCTACTCCAATATAATGAACAAAACCGAGACTCCCGTATCCCCTTTGTCACCACTTTCAATCCCTACCACTCAAATTTGCGTCACATCATAAACTCTAATTTCCACTGTGACATTACACAAGTCAGCCAAATGCAAACAAGTCATACCTAACAAACCGATAATTTCATATCGACGTAATGTAAATCTTCGGCACCTGTTAGTTCGATCAGATATTACCAACGCCAGCAAAGGTAATCCGGGTTCCTTTAAGTGTCAATCCACCAGGGGATGCAACATCTGCAAACACACATCAGACACAACACAATTCCACAGCACAGTTAACAAGAACACTTACGAAATAAGAAACAACATTAGCTGCACTTCCAAAAACATAGTTTACCTACTGACATGCAAACACTGCCTTAAACAATACGTGGGAGAAATAAAAACATCACTCCGTCTCCGTTTCAACAATCATCTCTCCTCAGTCCGTCATAAGAGAGACACTCCAGTAGCCATTCATTTCAATGTCCCTGGATGAGACAGAAAGGAAGTCGATTGCGGAGAGTATGGGACCCACTGCTAAGGTATAAAAAGGAAAATCGTCATGACATTTTACAGTCTTTTACCCATGGCTATTTCATTATTACTACAGCAATTGCCATAGATCGCTATGTCGACTGCTTCAAAATTACTGTAGGATCAAAGTAAAGCCCTTGAGAAAGACCGCTCGCATATGGACCTCGTCGGTCAGACGGTCCCATGCATGCAGGCCTGAAGGGCCATAAAGCATCGATCCAAAATCTCGATCGAATGTTTTTTTCAGCATCCAGTAATAATATTCATCCTGTGTAAAATTTCGTCCGACGTTTGCACGAAGACCCTTAACTGTCAGTGGTTTGCGCAACGTGCAAAGTTTCTAAAGCCACGGTTACTCTACCGTGGGGTAAAGTAACCGTGTTAAAGCGGAAATGAAACGCTCTCTACCGCTAGCTGCTGTGCTCATGGTCGAAAGTTATCGCTCTTAAACACTTTACATGACATATTAAACATTATTGCCTGGCCATATTACCCCGAGGGGTCGTGTGCTACCAGAAACACATCGCTATTCCCCTAGGCAGTAGGCCGAGGGGTATAGCGATGTGTTTCTGATAACACACGGCCACGAGGGGTAATAGACGGGCGCTATAGCCCGAATAAAGACCAGGCTATAGGTGTTTTACAACACATCACATGCTCACGTTGTATTGTTATATAGTTTTTAATGGTGTTCGAAAATTTTGCACCGCACCAATCCATTGTGACAAGTTTACTGGGCGATGTTGTACGGTTGTACGTGGTACCACTTTCTTTCAAAAAATATTCTAAGCATACCTAGCGACATCCTTAGTTGCACTTTAATCTTTTCCGTCGATGAGCTGTTCAAGTTCCTACGCTGTTGGAATGTTGGAAAATGTTGGAAAATCTGCTTTAGAGAATGTGTCGTCACCTATCCCGGACGCATATCACGTTCTAGTCACCCGCCATCGTTGCAAAGCTGCAGACGACACTACGGTCACGTGACCGTACACTTTTTCCAAATTTGGTCAGAACTATTTCTCTAGGGAAATAGCTTTTCAAAAATACCCTCTGACGTCACTTTTGTCGATCCAGCTGGGAATAGACGTATCTATTTTCTCGTCTCGCGACACGGAATGAGCATGTGGCGTGTTATAAAAAGTGTTAATGTTGGCAACAGCGAGTGATAGCATGCGTACGATGGTCACCACGACGTCGAAACTTGTTGAGGTCAATTACTAGCTTAAAGTTTGAGCAGTGTGTGGAGATGTATGTAAAACGTGTGATTGTTTCATAAAAAATCAGTCAAAAGGACGAGAAATTTCTTCCTTGCAGTACTATAGTTCTAGTTATTTGGGAAATTGACTCACGTTCGATGTAGTTTATCACAAAAGTGTATTTTATTTCACGAACTTTCACGAACACGTTTTCAACTTTAGCTTGCAATGTAAATGGCTGAAACTGAGAATGTTCAATGCTAAGTCAAAATTGAAATTAGAAAGAGATGTAAATTTATATTCTGCGTGTTTGAAGAAAGTATCAACCAAAATTTTCCTTTTTTCAAATTATCAACTGAATCAGTGAGACAAGAGGTTTAAATATAAGAGATGGTGTCACGCGCAATTTGCACAGCACATGTGCAAACATCAAATATGCCCTCTTTAGATCATTGAGATATGAATTGTAAAATGATTTCTATGAATGCTGACTGTCTACAAAACATTAGGAATTCCATGACATCTGAAGAAAAACATCTTTGAGATCCTTAAGTTGGTTACAGGAACAAATGGATTAAAACTTTAAAATCTCTCATCTTTTATGATTTCTCAGATCTTGATTTTGCAAAATCATTGCTTGTTGGTTGGTGGAGAGACTATCAACAATGCCTATTGCAGACTGAGTAATATTATGTCTGCTTGTGAAGTTCAAGTATGAAAAATATTGGCATAAAGAAACTCTCATATGTGCAAACTCACCTGGCAACTATTGAAAATATGTGTTTCCAACTTAAATATCATATTTATTTTCTATTGTATGGTTTGGTAAGTATCTTCATTTATTTTTGACGTGAAGTTTTGATTAATTATAAGAGTTTGGTAAGATGTTATTCATCGATATCTTCTTTCTGAGTAACAACTTCCTGATATTGAATGTCTTGTCACCTGTGTGACGTAGACTAGGACTGATAAAAAATCTATATTACCCACATTACCGCTAATCTATAGGAACTTTTTTCCTGCCCGCGAGCACACAGGGACAAATCCATTGCGATTGACACCTTATTCTCACAATAATTACGAAAAGATGATGCGATAAAAATAGACAGGGAAGGCATGTCAAACGAAGTTTCAAGTCGCTTGCGCTTTAGCTATTGCCAATAACCGAAAGGATTACCAGGGCTCAACAGATGCAATGCCAATGGTCTGCAAGTAGTGATTAGTAGATCGATCGATTTCTTGATCGATCCACACACACACACACACACACACACACACACACACACACACACATATATATATATATATATATATATATATATATATATATATATATATATATATATATATATATATATATATATATATATATATGAGTCATGTTTCTTCAATGGTTCACTGCCAGTCGTACTAGACAAACAAGGCTAATAACTTGAAGGAAAACAATACTATTCTGTATTTACATAATTTCTGCTGCCTATATCTCTCTTACTCTCATATTTGTACCCTGGATTTCTTTAATGGCTTCTGGCAATTTAGATAGTGTTATTATGCTCAAAGAGAAGATGCTTGACAAGGTACAAGAAGTTATTTCTCGTGATCACACTGTCGATGGTGAAGCAATGACCAAAGGTGACAAACAAATGTCAGTGAAAGAGATACAATTTGAAGGTGAGATCAGAATGTTACATACAATAGTAAGAATCATGCTCTTTGTGAAAACTTGTATAGGAATCATAATGTTTAATGAGTTTTGATTGCAAAATACACTGCCATTCAGAAGTGAAAGGTAAACAACGTCAATACAGCCATAATCAAAACTTAGGTTGTTTTGAGTTGTATTACACTGGTACTGAAGCTTTGACCATGGATATTAAAGGAATATTATTATTATTTTCTGTCGCGTTAATAAATGAATAAATAAATAAATAAATAAATAAATAAATAAATGAATAAATGAATAAATGAATAAATGAATAAATAAATAAATAAATAAATAAATAATAAGTAAATAATAATGAATAAATAAATAAATAAATAACAAATAAATAAAGAAAAGAAAAGATATCCAGTTATGAGAAATATTTGAGTTAAAGCAAAATTTTCATACGTTTACATGTAAATTATTTGCTTCTGTTTACTTGTCAATCCAAGTTGCACTCAAAGTAGATTCTACTTCTGAATTTGAGGAGCTGGAAGGAACTTAAACCTCAGCCCTTACTGTTCTTGCAGGGTTTGAAGACTGGATACAAATACAAGAAGATACCAAAGGCATTTCTTGAGATGATCTGAGAGAAAGATCTCAGAAAAGAATAGGAGAGCATTATACCAGAGAAGAAAAAGTGAAAGTGAAGATGATAAGACATACGAGGACATCTTTGAGGAAATATATGAACAGTATTTATATGCTGACCTGTTAATAATTTGACCAGCAATACAATTAGCTAATGAAATGCTTCTGCTCATAAGAAACAAAATGCCCTTCAGGAGCCACATGTCATGCATGTTATTTACTCTAACGTGATGTATGTAGTCAGACTAACTTCTAATGAAATAATGCAGTAACATATCATACAAAAATGGCATAATTTCAGTGACTTTTTTGGCTTTAAGTTTTTTCGCATTAATTGCTGAATTTACTTCACATTGCTCGACTTTCAACGCCAATTTCAGGGAAGAGGCAATGTTAATCGACAAGAAAGTTTGAGTAGCCGCAGACAGGACGACAACCTCTATTTAATAATGATATATTAAATTTTGTATTACCTTATTTCTGAAGTAATTTTCCACGTCTAACACTTGAAAAATGTTTTACCTCTCAGTCTTCACAACATCAGAAATAATCTAATACCCTTACCAGTTGTTGATGGAATAACCAGAATAACCAGAATAACCAGTTGTTGATGGAATAAAACAAATCTTTATTTTGATATAGTTTGAATCGGTGAAGTTTTCAGTCGGGTTCAAAGCCACAACATCAGACAGTCAGTCACCTAAGGAGAAGACACAGACAAAACCCCACGGCCAAATCCCCACTCCAAAAAGAGTGGTTCAATAAATGAGCCAAGTTGTTACAATTTTTCTGACAGCGACCCCCACACGCTGTAGAGTTCGCAATCAAGCTCACACAAACTTTATCGAATCTATAAACACATTTTAACTGGGCAGAAGAGTGCCTCGAGGATAATTCTGTCCACCAGCAGAGCTATCAACCAAGAGAAGAAAATACGGTAAGTTTTCAATCGGGTTCGAACACAGGCACCGCCATTCATTTTCTTCCGGAATTCCATTGAAATTTTTATTTCAATCGAGAAAGAGGTTGCACGTCATCTTTATCTGTACAGACGCTTTCAAATATTGTATTTTTAGCTACTATAGACTATAGTCTATAGAAGCTATTGGGATGGGTATCCGTCCGGCGTCCGTCGTCAGTCTGTATGTATGTATGTATGTATGTCCGTTTGTGAGGCGTCCGTCCACTCAAATATCTTGAGAACCGCAGTACTTACTGACTTGATATTTGTTGTGTAGATGAAAAATATGATTTTGAGAAACTAATTTTTTTAATTTTTTGATATTGTTGAAAATAGGCAAATTAATGCCAAAAAAGGTGTTTTTGGTAAAAAATCTTCTTCTTCATAACCGCTCGTCAGACAGCTTTGTTATTTGGTATACAGGTCCGTAGGGGTAACCCAACTTAGATTTGTTCAAATTGTGATGAAATATGCAAATGTGTATTTTTAAGGAATTTTTTTGTCATTTTTGTCAAAATTTGACTTACATTGTATGTAATTCTTGTACTGTATAAACCCTATCAATTCACCCAGAAAAAAATAATTAATATGATTTTAAATATTTGAATTAATTAGGAAATCATCAAAGCCAAAATAATTTTAGTGTAGAATTATCAGAAAGTTCAACTTTTTTTGACAGTTCATAGTGAAATGCTTACCATCATGAAGGATTAAAAAATGTAAAGGCAACTGTCCTGAATCCCAACTTTGACATATTCTGAACCGTCATTTATTGTGCCCTGTATGTTGCTCAAAATGGTCAATAGAGATAGAGATATAGAGATATAGAGATAGAGAAAGTTCTAATTTCCATTTATGGTTGACTTGGTAAGGATAAAATAAAAAATTGTGGTTAATTAAAAGAGTGGTCAAAGTGATAGGGTTTTTATGGTAAAGCTGGGCTGTAAGATTCCTCATGTGCTATTTATAGCAATTATGCAATCTGTGTAAACAGTGCAATGAAAGTTACATGATTCCTTATAATGCTTTTGATGACCTTGAACTTCTTAAGTTTCAAACATTTGTCTCTTCAGTGTGCTTTCTCTGAGTATGTACAGTCTCAACTTATTCAACAGAACTCACAATGTTAAGATATCCACCTTCTTCATCAATACATGTGTCACAAAAGGTTATTCTCTACATAACACAGCAGAGCTCTGTCAACTGTTGAGTTGCTTGTTCTTTCAAATCCGCTGGTCAGACAGCTTAATATTTGGTTTACAAGTCCTAGGATGACCTAAGTGAGATAATTTCATACAGTAAGGAAATACTTAATTTTGTATCCATGTCTATAGTAGCTTCAGGGACTTTGGCCCTATGTTTAAGTGAATGCTATTATTATGAAAAGGTACATTAATAAAATGCGATGTGGACGAAAGAACTTTTTTCTTCATGTTCATACACGTTTAAGAATTTATTTAGAAAGAAAATTTGAAAGTTTATTATTACTCTGTAACGATAAATATTTTGAAATATTTGGCCCGCCGTAGCCTGGGCCAGCTGTGAATACGCAACTTAGTGGTGCTGTAGACTCAATCTCGCTCGTGTCAAGGCCAACTAAGAGAGCGTTCAGTTTTTACGGCCGGGGGGGGGGGGGTGGCAAAATCTTGTCGCCAGTGTTCAAAAAAATATAGACCCCCCCTGCATTTTTCGTGAAAAAAAGATGACCCCCCCTTTGTCAGATGAAAAAATTTGATGACCCCCCTCCACCCCTCGCTGAAAAATAACCAAAATTCACATGTCAAATTTACCCGCATGGTTTGGATTTGAACTCCGGTACGCGGCACACTTTATTCGTGTAGCAATATTGTATAATGTATAAAGTAAACTTTATTGGAGTGGTTCCCAAAGGCAGCCCTCCGGTTAAGAGGGTCATGGGCCATTACGTAAAGTCAACTTTATTCTAGTGGGCCACCAAAGGTGGCCCGCCGGTAAAGAGGGTCGATCATGGCTATTGCATAAAGTAAACTTTACTGGACAGGGCTGCTGAAGGCGTGCGGCCATTAAGATTGCCGTTGGGTATTACATAAAGTCAATTTATTGTAGTGGGCCGCCGCAGGCGGCCCGCCGGTAAAGAGGGTTGATCATGGCCATCGCATGAAGTAAACCTAATTGGAGTGGGCCGCCAAAGGCGTCTGCCCGTTAAGAGGGTCATGGGTAATACATAATGTATATTTATTGTAGTGGGCCGCCAAAGGCGGCCCGCCGGTAAAGAGGGTCGATCATGGCCATGGCATAAAGTGAACTTTATTGTTGGTATTATGTTTTTGAAAATGTGGTGACCCCCCCTTTCCTACCAGTGAAAAAGCGATGACCCCCCCCCTTTGCGGATTCCAAAATTACGATGACCCCCCCTGGATTTTGCCGGCCCCCCCGGCCGTAAAAACTGAACGGTCCCTAAGATGACCAAATCAAACGGGACGCTTTGGATACCCTATTTATCCACGCCAATAAGTATATACCACCGTTAATGAAGTTTAATTTTTGCTCGAAATAGGGTGGGACTATGTTTTTATATTCCTCCGCTAAACTTTGCGCATCAATATGCAACTGAAAGTTGTTTACATCAGCCGCAGCTGCAGTGCGGCAAACCTTTCACCCTGAGGACGTTCCAGACCTGTTTTCATGCAAACATTATACCTATGCAAATAAGATGACCAAGTCAATGCACAATACAATGACTCAGTACACGTACACATCATGGCAGAAGTTATTTATACACACATCCATTTATACATGTCACGCTATGAATATGAACCTGGCCTATTAACAATACAAATACACGTACACACTCAGGGAAATGACCTAGCCTATACTCATGACAAATACAAGTAGAAAACATCGAAACTAGAAACCATTAAAACAGGCCTTTCCAGAATAGCCGACTGCCCGAAATACCCAGACAAAACAAATCACGGTGCCAACTACATCAGCCTATGACGTCATCTTGGGTTATCCAGGGGCGATAAAGATTGACTACAGCGATATCAGCTTCTGTCTTAATACTTAAATGATATTCCATTACCTCTACTGGCGGAAACCAAGTACAAGGACATCATCGTAAGTTTGAATTTGCTCTAATAACGTTAAACTCGTGCAAAAGTACGGCCACTGTGACAAAGCAGGGGAAATATAGCAATACAGTACAGTGCTTATGAGTGGTTATCACTATATCAGTTAATGAGGTCATCTAGATAGTAGGGTAATCTAGGGTAGATTTTAGGGTAAAGTTGCGAAACCAACATCTGAAAGTCACTTCAACGCCAGCACTGTTGGCTCTGTTCAACTCTTGCCATAAGGTTGGTCAATTTTCGGGAGAGTACGTGTACATGTCTTTGCTGCGCCAATGTGCAAACCGACGACATATTTCCGAAAGACAACGATCAGTTCCCGACTGATTAAAACCCCAACCGCCCCTCTCTCTCGTGTCAAGTCTAGCCGTTCACGGCCACCGGTCGATGATGACGTCAATTTCGGGTATCGGGTATGACCTCTGCCGTCACTCTTAATGTTTTATTCACGCCGTTTTCAATAGCAGCCTCTCAAAAGAAGACCGGAGATATGTATAGTCTGAGCACAAGTTATCACTATCGAATGTCTTTAAATGTTTTTTTGTCTTTAAAATGGACGTATTGTGGTTATAGAAATGTTGTGAGCGGTTCATGGCCACCACTCAATGTTGACATCGTACGTATTGCTATGCTGTCTTTCGTCACTCATAACGTTTGAAAATACATACCACACAGTAGCTGTGGGTCCATAGCTGTGGTGTTTTCAGACGAGATTCCTGCCTTTTATGGGCTCGTTTCGACTTTTATGATTTTAACCCCGCGACCAGTTAAAATCTTAAAAGTATAAACCAGCCCATGAAAGGCAGGAATCCCGTCTGAAAACACTACAGCTATGGACCCACAGCTAACCACACAGCAGCCACAAGCGACTGTGGTTGAAATGGTAAAGTGTTTGATTCCACTGTGAGAGTTTTGAGTTGATCTTGACGCTAACTGGTAAATTTCGTCAATTTTTGATCGCAGGATGCATGAAACTTGAGTAACAGAGTAACAAAGATATATTTATTTTATATATACACACACACACACACACACACACACACACACACACACACATATATATATATAATATATATATATAATATATATATTATATATATATATATATATATATATATATATATTAATAAAAATTACTTTAAGTACAAAGCGATAATAACTGTTACTAAAGTTTCATGCATCCTGCAATCTTCAGATCGATACATACACTCACACAGCAGGGATTTTTTGTACTGTTGTGATATGGACTACCGTCTTGATGGTTAATTCGGGTTACACCAAAGCGTTTAAGTGTAACAACACGATTCAGACCTTATAAAAGAGGGGCTAAGTTACCCGTCCTCTCAAATGTCATGCTCCAACGTCACGCCAGAGGAGAAACTGATACGGTATTCGGAATATTGTATATTAGTGCACATCGCATAAGCACACGCTGTCGCTATTTTGTGGGCTGCGCGTTGTGATCAATTTTTCTCTCGTTTGTTAAGCTTAGTCCCTGCGCACGAATTCTGACGGACAGAGCTACATCCATGTCCATCGGCATGCGCGCGCGCGGGCGTGCAAGCAGATATCTCAGACACGTCTGAGTCCATTCCTTTCAAACTTTATATTAGGATAAGACACTAAGGCATACATATGTACGTCTTTTGTTTTTGGTGTGGCGTGCATAATTAGCACAAATTTGCATAATTCGTGATTTTTGATAAAAGCACTGTTTCTTAAGAGACTGCACCTGATTAAATGAAACGTTGTACGTATGTTTGCCTGATAGAGCTCCTAAAAGCACACAAGGACATTTGTCGGTATTGTGTCAATTAATTGCTTATTTGCATATTTTATTAATTTTCACAATTCCGGTAATATACCAATAAATACTGACGCAAATTCGATGAAACTTCTTACAGATGTTTATATAACAGAGCTTTAGCTTAGTGCAAAGATATTTAGTTGGTTGTGTCGATTAATAGCCAATTTGCATATTTGATGAATGTTTGTAATTAGGGTACTATGTCAAAAAGTACCGACTCAAATTTGACGAATCGTGGTCCAGGTGTTGATATAGCAGAGCTGTAACAGTGTGCGAAGAAATTTAGCCGGATCATGTCATTTAATTGCTCATTTGCATGTGTAATGTTAATAATTCTGATGTGTCAAGATATACTAACTCATATTTGATCAACCTTGGTACAGATATACATATACTATAGCTGTAATTTTGTGCAAAAACGTTTAGCAGGATCGTGTCATTCAAGTGCTAATTTGCATATTTGATGAACTTCTGTAATTAAGGAAATGTGTCTAGACATACTCGGTACAGATGTTTAGCACACAGCGTTGTAATAGTGAAGAAAAACATTCAGTGATATCTTGTCAATTAACTGCTATGGCTTGCGATTTTCGCACGCAGATTTTATTAGGCGAGGCTTTACAGGCGATAGCAGTTTTTAAGCGATCGTTAGAAGTATAAACGGTTGAACGAGGATTTATTTCCGTAAAGAGATTTTGCGATCGGCTTTCACGACTTTTCCCCTTCTGACATAATTAGTTCTAAGTACGTCGCTAAATTTAAAGTATTGCGTTCAGTGTACGGGCGTCGGCGCTTTCAAATATTAATCATGCACGAAGCGTACTTGCCGACACAAATACGACACATCCGTGTCCGCTCCCTCCGCAAACACATTCCCTGTCGTCAATAAATACTTCGTTTGGGCTTGATCAACACTGTAAAACTATATACCACGTAAAAACATGTTGGCATATCCCTGTGTGTGTGTCGAGGTCGTTCAGGGAGTTCAAAAACTCTTCATTAACACGGACTGCCCAACAGCCAAATCATATTATTCACAAGAGGCTAATTAGTCTAATTGGTGACATCTCTATTGTATCATTAAATAACCTTTCAAGACACTTCATCAGATTTGTTGAAACTTGGTATAGATGTTGAGCTCATGTTGCTTTAACTGTGTATAAAGACGTTTATCGGTATCATGTTATTAATTTCTAATTTGCATATTTAATGAACTTTCATAATTAGTGTGATATGATCAGAAATACTGCATCAGATTTGATGAAACATGGTACAGATGCTGATCTTCAAGTATTGTAAAAGTGTATAGCGACGTCCTGTCGATAAATTATAAATTGATAACCTTTTGTGATTAGTGTTGCAGCCTAGATTGGCTAGGCAGGGAAACAATGTTTGTAGTTTGAGTTCTATATTCTGAATGACTGCACTAAATCTGATACTGCAGATGTTGATCATGCAAAGATTTACCGGTCAAGAATGACATTTAGCAGCATCAATAGCTAATTATTATGGAAGTCTCTTCTGTACTGAACATAGGGACATTTCAGGTCACATCTGGTGCCCTGACTTTTTCATGTCCATATCCATTACTAAGACATGCCATGGACAAGTTTCTTACAGATTAGTTTAATTTTGACATTTCAAGAGCCAGGGCATGACATACCTAATTCTGTCTAACTGGGTGAAAGGACATAACCTTCTTCCATTTATACTATTACTAATGCCTACTTATTTACAATCCAATCCAATATGGGCATCAGTCACATATAGGGCTTTAGTACCCGCATTTCTCTATTCTTGCGCATCATATCGACTTCAATTTTAAGTCAGTTCCATATAAAAATTCCAAATAACAAGGGGGACTATTGTCAGACTTGTTCAAATATGATGCTTGTTGAATGATAATATGATTAATTTTCATTTATCGTATTTGTACCCAAGAATTTGAAAACATGGCATCAAGCAAAATTTTGAAAAGTGACTTTGCGAAGATTTTCGAGAGTAATGCCAGCATTGTAAGTGCCAGACATTTTTCTCTTTAGTTAACCTGATCGACTTTCTGGTGGATGTTAAGATATGACATAGTATTAATGATGAAGGACCAAAGCAATTCCTCAAACGTTTTCCTTCGCATTCAGTGCTGGAAAAATATTAATAATGGGTGAAGATTCACACATGCAATGTTTTGGAAGATTTACTTCAGTTTATTATTAGATGAGGAGGCATGACAAAATTCATTGAAAGGAATTCGAACATGTTGTCCAACTGAAGGAGATAAACTATTTCAAGCAAAACATCTATCGTTTATCCCTACAAATGTAATATTTCACAAATTCGAAAATTAAAAGCATGCACATATAGTCAAAATCGAGACTAAGTCTTATATTGTATATTTCCCAAAGGCCGGCCCTCACCAATACAAGTTTCCAATCTGCGATGATGACTTGGATAATATTAATGCCAGTCAGGAGGAGAAAGAATTGAGGTGCAAATTAGCTGCAGTCTACAGATTGATCGATTTGCATGGATGGTCAAACAACGTATTCAATCATGTAACAGTAAGTACATGCATAGTCGAAAGAAGTAAATGTAGTGAATTAGTAGAGTGCAGTGGTCAAATAACGTTGACTTAAGTTAAATCAGCTAAAATATGGTCAACTCTGACCCACCTGAAAATTACTTGACACATGGTGGACATATTTCTTCTCTATTATCACATAATTCTTGATAAATTTGGAAAATCTCAAAAGGAGCTTATGGCATCAATCACCAGGCATCATTTTAATTTACTTTGCATTGGCGTAGTTTCACATGCACTACTTAACCAACTTTGAAAAGAGAAGTTAAATCCCATAAACTAGATAGATTTTTAGGAAAACTCAATTAAGACTACATATTCCTGGAGCAGATGATTTACGTAACATACTGAACACATTTTATAACTTTGCAAATTTAGCGATAACTTTGATTGTGATACGACCTACTGAGTGTGATACGACCTGTTACGCACTTTTAACTTTGTTGTATGCAGCTATAACGGTACTACTCTTGGGCATATCTGAACCATATTTCTTCAAAATATGACTTTGAATAAGATATTTCGAATAAACAGCATGGGCTCTTTCATTGACGTTCCCGTCTTGCCGTATATAGGTGAAAGTGTCCAAAGACCATACCCAGTTCTTAATCAATCCATTTGGACTGATGTTCTACGAAGTCGCAGCTTCCAATCTTCTCAAGGTTGATCTGGAGGGCAACATCCTTGAACAGGGTAGCTCTGATTATGGTTGCTTCATCCCAGGTTGGTTGCTGCAGTCTGCAATCCACGTTGCTAGACCAGACTTACAGTGCCTCATCCATGTGCACACACCGGCTGGCTCTGCAGTGAGTATACTCCTTAAAAGCTGCGGCAGTTTATCCTAACGTATTTTCAAGTTCTGTTAAGTCTGAATTTGTTCAGCTAGTGAATATATAAGTATTAGAAAAAACCTATATATGCCTAATTTTGTTTTGTGCTTGTTATTTATTAGTTATAAGGCTCCCCATAATTATATTGTTTTGTATGAGTGAGCCGTCTGTTGATTGTAAAGAATTTGACATGAATATTCGGTGCACCTGTAAACGAGGCTTCACTCACTCTTTCCGTGATTTCTGGCTGTAATCGTGACAATTATGACAATTAATGCTTGAAATATAATTTAAAGTTCCATTTAGCGAAGCTAATTGAATAGACAAAAGGTAATGTTTGAGTGCACGTGTGTAGGCTCATTTGCCTGATGGCAGGAATATATGTCTTCATTAAGTATAAACAAAAGAAAGCATTCCTAATTCGCCAAGACAGCTGTCAAATACTCAATAAAATATTTTTTTTAAAGTAAAGGAGCCGGACGGAATAAAAATCGTTGCTCTAAATTTTTGGCATGTGCAGGTGGGAGATGATCAGTGTACAAATGAAACAGCAGTCTTATGAAAACAGCAAAACATTAGATCATGTGAAATTAAGTTCTCTTTAAAGTTAAGGAAAGTAAGTGAGATGGGGTGAACCATTTGGTTAGGGAGGATATGGGGCTGTCAACAGTTTTAGTCTTCATTTTTGAGGTGTATTTGAGCGGCATTTTTTCTTTTTTTCTGATCAATGATTGACAATCATGTCAATCTGAACCAAAGTGTGGTGGATGTTGGAGGGGGATATCCCCTCCACTACCCTCTTTCATGATAGAACATTTTGTGATACACAGACCACAAGGCTAGATGAAATACAAAGTAAACTGTATCTATGATGTTTTAAATTGTAAACTACTGGGGAAATAAACATGAACAGCTATAACAACTTTGCTCGGTTAATGAAGGGTGAGGGTTTGGCCAAGCGATTTTGACTGTGATGTCTTCACAAGGTGATCGGGCGCCGTAAGTTGTGAGTTCGAATCCGATCGAAACTTTTCTTTATGAGTCTCTGAAAGTCATTATAACAAGCCATTAATTTCACTGAAGTTCATGCAGTGAATGAAATGTCCACATTCTTACCGTATGATAACAAAAAATTAAAACTATGAACAGTTTTGAAGTTTGGAGAAAAAAACGTGTGAATAAAGGAAATCATGCATTTTTTTTACCAAATTTGTTATTGTTTAGGCCACAATTTTAGTTATTTAAAGTTATATTCCATGGAATATTATAATCTTCTAGTATTGTCAATTTTGTGTAATGTCTCCAAATTCTAGATATTGTCTTGTACTTTTTGAAGACATATTTTTGGTAGGTCATTGTGCTTAATGTTTCACTATTTGGTAAAATGTTTCTAGGAATTTACAAATTGCATACTCTTTCATGATTGTCACTGCGGGCACTCCTTAGCAGATACCATTGACCAAACTGGATTTGGATTAACTTCAGTCGACTCAGAAAAACAGACCAAAAGGTCGGAAAATGCATTCGTGAATGACAATAATGTGAAAACTCAACAAAAAATGTTGAATATAGATTTAACTACTTTAATTAGGACTTACAGGTCTACAAACATCTACTGACATCTTTGTAAACACAAAAGAATATAATACGCGCGTCGTAAAAGGTATAATGAAAATGAAGGGTTTGTCTTTGACACATCGGGTTGAGTGTATCTGTGCTCGGAGTTTAAGGTCTCAATAATGGAGTGACAAGTTATCCTGGCCTTATATATTTTAAAGCTTTGCATGCTGTGTCAATTGCACAATATAATAAAATATACATTTAATATCTCGTTTATATGACGTTGTAGCATATTTATTGCAAACAAGAGGAAAGGAATCTATCGAGATAGGCCTATCCATTAATTAACGTATACTAACATACATCTGTTGATTGACTATCATCATGTGTCATAAATCTGCAATGACTGCATAAAAGAATGGTCTTTAAGTTATGTTGCAGAGGACAATCAGACACGACAAAGTAAGCAAACAATGAATGTTACATCAATGAACCAAGTTTCGGTTTTTTTATTAGCTACCATATATATATAAATATATATATATATATATATATATATATATATATATATATATATATATATATATATATATATATATATATATATATATAGCATATACACCATATATACCATATATGAGAGAGAGAGGAGATTTTTACCATATTTGTTTTAACACCTTATGACATCTTTGTAAACATTGCATCATTCATGTGATTGATCCTCACAACAAAAAACCGATTCCTAAGTTTATATATATATATATATATATATATATATATATATATATATATATATATATATATATATATATATATATATATATATATATATATCAAACGCAATGACTCTAAAAGCACTGCATGTGTTACTTTTTTTTGTATTTAACATTTTATTGGGTTACTTGAGGTTTACAAAAAAGTTGTTTTCCAATTGTTACATGAATGTATTTTACATATCTTATGATTTCCATGTAGTAATACAGATTATAATAATATTAATAATAATACATACAGGTCTTGTGCTTGTAAATAAAAGGAATATCAAGTTGACACACACAAGAGACAGAAAGAAAGAGAAAAAGAAAACTTATAATCTTAGAAACTGTCCCCATTTCTTAAGATGAGAGTTCAACTTATTCTTTTTGTTAGCAATATGAAATTCCAAGTTTTGAATACTTTGCAGATATTTTTTGAAAGCATCCAAACTTGGTTTTTGTTTTTGATATTTTGATCTATAAATGTAGTATTTAGCAGCAAGGATTACAAAATTTAAAAATAAAGAAAATCTTCCATCTCCAAGAATAATTTGTCTAACAGTTGGGTGACTCTGAAATCCAATTCTATTTCCCCATACCCTATAAATTCCCTCCCAAAATTCCACCACAAATACACATTCATGAAACAAATGAACCAGTGTTTCACTCTGATCCTCACAAAAGGTACATTTCTCAGAGTCAACTCTAGGTGGTGTCATTTTTGATAACGTTACATTGGTTGGAAGTATATTATGCAGTACTTTAAACTGGAATGCTCTAAGCTTATTATCAATTGTCACTTTATAAGGTAACTGATACAACAAATCCCAATCTTCAATAAACTCATTAAACACTCTGGTAAAAAAGAACTCAGATTTTGGGGTAATAAAATTACAATCATTTATCCACTTGGACACATTTCTTGTATTACAACATTTTATCTCTGTACACACTGTGCCAATCTTAAATAAAATCTCTTGTTCAGGAACTCTAAAACTGTCAATCATCTGCTTATCTACTTTACGTTTCCAGTCTTTTGGTATGGCATTAATAATTCCAAACCATCGCAGCACAGATGAATTTGGAACTCCCATTTGTCTTACTTTTTCCCATGAAATAATTTTACCATTTTGATCAAACAATTGTCCCAGATACACAATATTTGCTCGTACAAATTCTTTAAAGAACATGGATTTCCCCTGAAATAATATGTTTTGATTATTCCAGATTATTTGGTAAAATACACTTTCTTCATCACATTTTGCATAATTATTAATCTCTGACCAAACCTGTAACATACATCTGAGAAAATTAGAAAAATTCACAGATAATTTCTTAACATTAAAATTACAATTTAACAACATTTCTATACCCCCAATTCTTTCCAATTCTTTCATAACAATTCTTTTCCACGGGTGTCTTATACCAGAATCACATAATCTTCTAATCCAATTAATACGCTGAGCTTTATAAATTGTTCTAATATCTGGCATAGAGATTCCCCCTTGTTCTACAGTACCAATCATTGTTTGTCGAGAGATCTTATCAGGACCCTTCCAAAGAAACTTGTAAATCAAAGAATTAACCCTTTTCAAATCAATACATGGAATTTCAATCATATTCATTACATACTGAATTCTAGAAATGCCCATACTTTTAATTATTTGAATTTTTCCCAGAATAGTCAGGTCTCTACTTTTCCAAAAATTTAAGCTACATCTAAGTTTTCTAAAGATTCTGCTAATTCATATGGAGAGCTCTTTCTCTATCGTATGAAATATAAATTCCAACAACTTTAATTGGATCATCTGTCCATTTTACCTCCAAAGGTTTATCTTTACAGTGTTTTTGTTTTCCAAGCCACATAGCTTCACTTTTATTTATATTTACTTTGAGACCTGAAACACTTGTAAATCTGTCCAATAATTTAAACATATTTCTTGCAGAATTTACATCTTGTATAAAACAAGTAAGATCATCTGCAAATGAAGCATTTTTAATTTCTTCCCCATGTACATCAATACCTTTTATATCTTTCTCAGACCTGAGAGAAATCAAAAAAATTTCCAAAGCCAGCACAAATAACATTGGTGATATACAATCTCCTTGTCTGACTCCCCTGAATAGTTTAAAATAACCTGTACTTGTGCCCTTATTCATGACACAGCTTTCACTATTTTTATAACATGTTTTAATCCAACTTATAAAACTATGTCCAAAATTAAAAGTTTTTAGAACTTTAAACAGGTATGACCATTCAAGTGAGTCAAATGCTTTTTCTAAATCAACTGTTATTAAATACCGGGAAAATTCATATCTTCTGTGTAATCCATCACCCTTCAATAAGTCTGATTACATCACCAATATATCTGTTTCTTACGAAAGCTGACTGAGTTTCATGTATTAACACAGGAAGAATATTGTCCAACCTTTTTGCCAAACACTTTGTTACTATCTTATAATCAACATTTAATAAAGTAACAGGTCTCCAGTTACGAATATACCTTTTATCTTTCCCTTTTTTTCAATAAGGGAAATAACACCTTGTCTTTGGGATGGTGAAAATTCACCATGTTCAAAAGAAGCAGTAAAGGAATCAACAAAAATGTTTTAACAAGTGCCCAAAATTGTAAATAAAATTCACAAGTTATACCATCATTCCCAGGAGTCTTATTTTTTTCATGGATTTCAAGGCTGTTAATGCTTCATCTTCAGTAATAGGACCATCACATGAATTTGACATTTCATCATCTAATTTTGGAATGTTACAATTATTTAGGAAAAAACTTTCACTTTCTAACATACTACTTATATTATGGTCAAGCTTAGATGAATACAAGTTCTGATAAAAATTCTTAATTTCCTGATTTATTTTATCTAATCCCCTAATTTCAATTCCATCCTCCCTAGTAAGTTTATTTATTTGGCTTCTACTACTATTATATTTTTCTAATTGCAGAAAATACTTGGTATTTTTTTCCCCGTTTTCCACCCAGTTACACCTTGACCTAATGATTAATCCCTCTATTTTTTTGTCAAACTCATTTTGAATATCATTTTGAACCCTTTCAATTTCAGAAATAATTTCTTCACTAGGGGCATCACTCAATTGTTTTTCCAAATGAACCAGTTTCTGTTCTAAATCATTCATAACATTCTTGCGCTCCTTTGCTTTCTTTTTACCATACTCTATTGACATCTGTTTGATTTTATATTTCAGCCAGTCCCACTTGACTCGGGGATCCTCTATACACATACTTTCTTGAACCCATGACTGAAAATTATCCTCAATCAACTCAATATAATCATTATCCTTCAAAAAGCTATTATTCAGCTTCCAATAAGATGGGCCTCTTATTGTTTCCTCCCAACCCATTTCAAGGGTGATAGCAGAATGATCTGATAGAAAGCAAGGCATTATACCTGTATTTTGGATGTCTAACTGTAAATTATCACTGATTATAAAGTAGTCTAGTCTACTCTGTATTAAATCTGGTCTATACCTTTTCCAAGTAAAAGCATTGTTATCTGGATTTCTCACTCTCCAAATATCTACTAACTCAAAGGACTCCATTATCTCTTTAAAGATCTTACATGAGTGCTTCCAGGGTCTAGGGTTACCCCCCATTCTATCTTTAATTGGATCAAGCACAATGTTATGGTCCCCACCCCAGATAATGTTAACATTTGGATCTTGAACAAAATCTTTCATATTTAAAAATAAGTCTTTCAAAAATAACATGTGAGTTTTTTCCTCATTTGGTGCATATGAATTAACTATAATAAATTTTTTGTCTGAAATGTCAATATCAGTTATAATAAATCGTCCCCCAGGATCACTTACCACTTTGTTTACATTAAAATCCATACCATTAAATACAGTAAGAACTCCTTTACTATTACTAGAACCATGAGCAAAAATTTTATGACCTTTCAATTGGGAAGACCAGTATTTGGAGGTTTCATTTGTGCTGTGTGTTTCTTGTAGCAAAATTATATTTGGATTTCTCTCAGATATCCACTTAAATAAACTCTTACGTTTTTTGTAATGTCCAAGACCTCTAGTGTTCACACTTATAATTTTTATATTACATACCATGATTTTTCACTTATTTTGTATACAATACACTCATACAACCTCTTATTTTTGTAACCCATTTTGAAAAATTTACAGAGAAAAAAAAAGACAAAAAGAACAAAACAAAACAATGCAAACAGAAAAGGCGAAAAAAACACAAAAACAAAACAAAAACAAAAACAAAACAAAACAGTTCCTACCACAGTAGGAAGGCATGTACACGAAAACAGCTGCAATACCTGCAGCAAAAGAAACAGAAAAGGGGAACAGGCAAAAAATCGGAACTCCCCCAGCTGCACTCTAACATTACAATCTTTTATACAATTTTTTTTAAATAAACTACTTCACACTTTGTTTTAATGTGTTCAGACCTTTTGTCCAATCACCTCCAACAACGAAAAAATTTACACCTGTGTTCACAGCCAGTCTACATCTTGAATTCCCCTTTTATCGACGAACTAAATTCCATGTCGTGCACACCAAACGAGCGCGGGCGGTCGACGAACGATGTTCCAAGCCGCGTTTGCCCGGGAGCAAATCCTGCTTGTCAGCCAGGAAACACTTTCACCCTTGCTGTGCCTCTCGCCGACAGAGACGGCGTATCGGTTTCATCATATCCTCAGTTAAATAAAAGTTTGCCCGTGCATATTCACACTTCAATTTAAATCATTCTATACGTCTGCACATCCCAAATATTGTACTTTACTTGTTTCGGTTAACAATTTCTCCTCCCCGATGCCGCTGTCCATCGATAAATAGGGACCCATTTCTGAAGCTCACCTTATGGCCTTTTTCAAATGCTTCCTTCATTAGCGGTTTTACTTTCATTTTCATTCTGAAATCTGCCTCACAGAGGTCATCTTTTACAAAGACACCCTTTTCCTTCAATTTTTCCTTCTTCATCCATACTTGGCGACGTGTAGTACGTCTCACAAATCTGGCAATAATGTGTCGTGGACCTCCACGTGGTTGACCTGTACGGTGTGCATATTCAACAGCGTCGGCGTCTATATTGAGTGTCTCTTGCAGTAAAAGTTGCAACTTTTCTATAGAGTTTTCACCTTCAGTTTCCTTGATTCCACCGAATCTCAAATTAAATCCATGCGTATATCTCTGCATTCTTAGATTTTCCTCCTTTAATTTCTCCGTCTCAGCTTTCGTATCTTTCAGCTCTGCCTCCATACGTTCTAACTGTATCTGAGTTTCTTGGTAGTCGAGGTTATTCACCGCGTCGGTAATTTCGTCTATCTTTTCTTGCAACTGCGTCTGTTTGTCTTCTACTTCATTCAGCCTTCTCAAAGCTGCTTCGATATCTTTGTGTTGTTTATCTGTCTTTCTGTCCAACTTTTGCAGAAGACTGAATACCATTTCAATCGTTACGTTTTCTTCCGTTTGACTTTCTTCTACACTTTCATCGCTCATTTCTTCTTGCGTATGTAGACTCAGCGGTGACGTGGCTCCACGTGCTCGAGATAACCTTGGCTCAACTAACTTGCCTGTTTTCTCTTTTTTTCCCTTTTTCTTGTCCACTCTCGGAGGCATTGCTGTTTCTGTAAGTACTATATATGTTCTTAGTCCTAAATTCAACCTCTGCTAAACTCTTTTCGGGTCTGATTCTGCAAATTTGCCATGCAGCCGGAGGAGCGTTCGAAAAAGACGTCTGGATCGATCACATGTCCAGCCTCGTTCCGCGTCGCGCGTCTCCCGTCTCCCGTACTGCATGTGTTACTTTGATTTTATTGATAATCTCAAAAATATGCTAATTATGCAAAAAATATGGCAAAAATCTTCTCCCCCATTACCGCTGGCTGGTCTGACAGCTTATAGATTTGGTATACAGGTCCCCAGAGATGATCCGACCCAAGTTTGTTCAAACTGTTATTAAGATGCAAGTTTGTATTTTTTAGGCAAATTTCATTTTCGGTCAAAAAGTCTTTTTATTGTGTATCCCTGTCTCACTAATTTTGATGCCAATGAACTGTGTCTCAGTTGAAAATCAGCGTAGGAATCACAAGCCCTACAATACCTGAGAAGTTGAGATACGTACACACCATAAGCAGCTGCAGACGGAATATTACTTGAAAAGCGGGGATAATTATGATTTCAAATTCGAAGTCATCCCCTTTGTCATACAGCTTAGTGTATAGCCCATTAGTACTCACTTGTAGGAACAGATCAAGGTATGAAGCAGAGTTCCTACTCTCTGTGGTTTCTTTGATTTCCAACTCATCAGGATAAATATGATGTCAGTAATTTGATATGTCTTGATTGTCTAGACTAATCAGATCATCAATATATCTGTGCGTGTTGTTAAAACCCCTTACAAGTTTTTTAGATCCTGCTTTGTAGAGAGATTGTAGGAACTCTGCTTTATATGAACACAGAAATAAATCAGCAAGAAGGGGTGCACAATTTGTACCCATTGGTATGCCAATAGATTGTTGAAATGTCATACCGCCAAACTTAACAAAAATGTTGTCGATTAAGAAATTAAGCATTTTAATAATTTCTTAATCTGTGTATTTATGCTGGGCATCCATGTTGTTACTGAAATAACCTGACCTATGTTTGTTGGTAATGTTTTGGTACCTTCTACTTCCATTTTTATGCAGGAAAGCTTGTTTAACAAGAGATGACAGCCTTGCTTTAAGTTTATCATGGGGAATTGTGGTGTATGATGTGGAAAAGTCAAATGTTCGGATTGAGCTGAACTTGTTTTTCTTGACTTTTAAATCAAGCAACAATTCCTTCGAATTTTTTAGTATCCACATTTGATTCAACCAACTTGTTTCATACATTTTGTCACAATATCGAAAAAGACCATTTTTGATGGTTGTTAAAATTGTAGTCAATAATTGTGACAGATGTTTGGTATTGCAATTGCTTGATCCTGCAATAAAACTTTGTTTGTAAGGGTTCTTGCGCAGTTAGGTATCCAATACAACATAAGCACTTTTTTGTCTTCTTCCTCGAAAGTGCTCATCAGAAAGCTTTATATAATATGTCCATAAGGAATCCGTCATTTAGATTTGTTGAAATCGTGATGAAATACACAAATTTGTAATTTTTAAGGCAATTTTTGTTGAATTGAGGCAAAAACGGAACACCGGATGGCTAGATGCACATAAGCGCTTAATACAAATACTGTCAAGATAATTCGTAGAGATACCAGACTGAGTGTAAATGGAAACCCCCGTGGGGCTGGATAATCTCATTTATCAGCTTGGTCACTGTTCTGAAGAGCCCAAGCCCTCTGGGGTTCAACTTTCTTCCTCTTCTTCTTCTTCCTCTTTTTCTTCTGCAACTTCTTCTTCGTCTGTATTGTTTTGCCAAGACAGATCTCCGAAATTATTACGCACAACTTTTACAAACTTGAAGGGCTATAAGCCCACTGAATACTAGTGCACATGACCCTTTCAATTAAGCGGATAATGTTACCTGGCTGCCATCTTAGATTGAAATATTAAAATCTCCCTAATTTGCATAAAACATGATATATCAAAAACCTGTAAACAGTAAATTTAGACGACATTACCATGATGCTTTGTACCAAATTTCAAGGTCACTGACTTTATCGTTTAGAAGTAGATTTTCAATTCAAGTGATTTTTCGTATCTAATTAATTTTGCAAAATCATCGTATCTCAGGCACTACAGGGACTACAGGCGTGGTTCTTGGTCCCATAAGTCAGTATGAAACAAATTTCTTTTTGACAATTTTTGATGACCTTGAGCGACCTTCACCTACTTCAATGTAAGTCGGCTCCCATTTAAACACTGTTACACCGAATGACTTGTAGTTTGGCATATAGTAAAACTCAAGAATCTTAATCCTTCATATGGTTACAATGCCAACTGGTAATATGACCTGGCGGCCATCTTGGATTGAATCATTAAAATCGATTTCATTTGCATAAAGCTTTGTCAATCGAAATTCTGTAAACACACTTTGTAGACCAGAGGGCCAGGTTCCTATATGTGAAAGTTCAACTGTCCCTGTCGATTTTGAGAAAATCTTTAAAACGATTATTTTTCAGAACTTTTTGTGACTTTTGACCTGCCCAATACCTATGCAGCTCAGCTATGACTATTAATTTTTTTTCTACCCGGATACGGCTTTTGCATTCCGGGGTCGTATGGTGGAAGGGCCCGAGCGTGCCCGTATCAGGGCCGTATAGGTTTTATCATATACCTTATGGAATGATAAATATGTAGTTTTATGTAGTTTACATTATATTCAACATTGTTTAGGCGATAAAAATGCGTGCGATATCAAAAACTCTTTGCCATTTGTGTCAATTTTCCATACATGCGATGGCCGCTTACCATCGCTGATTGATATACATAATGACATCATTTGCTTACCTGCAGAATTCTTCAGAGTTTTTAGCTACTATAGACTATAGTCTATAGAAGCTATTGGGATGGATATCCATCCGGCATTTGTCGTCAGTCTGTATGTATGTATGTATGTATGTATGTATGTATGTATGTATGTATGTATGTATGTATGTATGTATGTATGTATGTATGTATGTATGTAGGTAGGTAGGTAGGTAGGTAGGTAGGTAGGTAGGTAGGTAGGTAGGTAGGTAGGTAGGTAGGTAGGTAGGTAGGTAGGTAGGTAGGTAGGTAGGTAGGTAGGTAGGTATGTATGTATGTATGTATGTATGTATGTATGTATGTATGTATGTATGTATGTATGTATGTATGTATGTATGTATGTATGTATGTATGTCCGTTTGTGTGGCGTCCGTCCACTCAAATATCTTTAGAACCACAGTAAGCGTACTTACTGATTTGATATTTGTTGTGTAGATGAAAAATATGATTTTGAGAAACTATTTTTTTTTAATGTTTTGATACTGTTGAAAATATGCAAATTAGTGCCGTAAAATGTGACCCGTCTTCCTCACCTCCTGTCTACAATGTGACCCTCCCCCTTGTCGGACATTCTAAAACTTGACCTCCCCCCCAACCACTGCTGTATTCTCCCCACGAATAACTAAAACAGTATCAGCTAATTTACATAACACTTGGTTCAATTGTTATGTTAGGGACAAATTACAGAGGGGAGGGCTGGTGTTTTTGGAGGGACAGTCACAATTTATCACGCAAGAATTTTTGAAGAGATATAGTATTTCATACATTTTAGGGAGGGTCACCATATTTTGTGCAACTATAAGAAGGCAAGATGTAGCTGATTTAGTGCTTCATCCAAAAATATCAAATCATAATACATGGAGTCTATAATCAGGCAAATTATTGACAATTTACCCCCGCAAAACATGCTATATCTGTATTTTATATATGTTTGATAATGTATTTAAATGTATTTTGCTTGAATAGGGAAGTAAAATGTGCATTTGTGTACAAGAAATTGATTTCTGAATTTCATCTAAAAAGTTGGTTCACTATCCATGGTGTCTATGATGAAATTATGAATACTTTTTCAAATACAGAATTAGGTAAATCTTTGCATTTGTGTACTCTTGATTATTGATATCAATTTTCTTGATTAGACTAGAATGGTTACAAGTCTAAGGTTGTGAAAGTAATATGATTTTGAAATTTCACCTAAATGTCAATACACTAAGCATTGGGGTCTATGATGAAATATGAATAATTTTTTTTCAGTACAAAATTAGATAAATCTGTGCATCTATGTATGCTTGATTATATAGATTATTGTTCTTGATTAGACTACAGTGGTTACAAGTCTATGGTTGTGTACGAAATTTGATTTTGGAATTTCACAAAAATGTCAATTCACTATGCATGGCGGTCTATAAGTGTGTGCGTATTTTGTTGGTGATTTCCTATTCAGGAAATATCACATGGACAATAAAAGTTTTGGCCATAATATCAGCTTCTGTTAAAAGTGACCCTCCCCCAAGATAGGTTTATAAAAGTGCCCCCCCCTTGAACTGTTTTCTAAAAGTGACCCCTTCCCAATTCCCCGGCCCATCCCTGTAATTACTGAAGGCTCCCTAAAGCCACCACATATTGTACCTCATTATATATACAAATATCTAGTTCATGGCTAACCAATAGAGCAAGAGGTCTGAAGTTTGGTATACATGGACAAACTTTCAAACATTCAGCGGGCAGTTAATACGTCTTTGATTTCCTTTGCCTTACATACTTGAATTGCATCTGTTTATGATGAATATATCAAACAACCTACAAAAGTATCTCTTTGCTATGTACCTTCTCTTCCTTATCTCATATCTTCCAGATAAGCCTAGCTCTCTCATAGGTTGAAAGTATACAGTCACCTGTAATCTAAATATGCCCATATATGGTCAAAGAGGCGTTCCTTGGTATTCAAAATGCCTATGTGAGGGCGCTGTTTTAAAAAGCGGCCACCCGCTTAAAATCTGTGATTAGTTAGATTTTCTCTTTCCTTGGTAACTGTAGCAGAATTGAAACAGGTGACAGTATACCTTTAACATTAATAGGTTCCTGGTCGATCATGTCAGATATGATAAAGTAGTACATGTGGTTACTGCAGCATGTGCACTCTTTGTAACTTTCACTTTGTCTGTTGACCCAAGTTTGTTTCAACAATACATATTTTCTATACAGGTATCATGTATGAAATGTGGACTCCTCGAATGTTCTCAGGATGTACTGATTGCTGGGGAAGTAGCCTATCATCCATTCAATGGTATTGTAATGGATGAAGAAGAAAGAAAGTCGATCGCCGAGAGTATGGGACCCACTGCTAAGGTATAAGATTTTACATTGAGTCCTATGATCCTGGCTGTTTCATTGTTGTTAGCCCTATTACTACAGAAATTATCACAGATCACTTTGTAGACTGCTTTTACATTTTAAAATTTGATACAGCTGGAGGTTCCTTTAGGCATGCACGTAACAATCCTCGACGACTTCCAAATTGAACATAGAGCACCATTTGATTATGGCAATGTGTTTAAGCTGAAACGGCCTGTTACGTCAGTCTATACTGACACATATTAATTAATGAAATATTTATGAGAATTCAATATCCCATGTCTTCTACTTGAAATACTTGCCAAATTCTGAATGGTGACAAAAATTTCGCGGTTCAATAATCGTGGAAAATGAAATCACATTCCATCATAACATATTCTGCCAACTGAAAGCTGATTTGTGTTCTTCTTTTGCATGCTTTTGAGGCCATAGGTCAGAGAAACATCAAATAGCAGATGGATAGGTAGATAATATAGATACAACATGGACTAAAAAGATTTATTAAGTTAGATGAAATGACGATGAGATATCTATAGAATATTAACAACATGTAAATGAAAAATAAGATGTTGTACACTTTGCCATTGACAACAATGGCTTTGGGCCAAACCATGGTGGTGAAAGGGTTAAAAATGCTGTCACACGCATTTTGCACAACACATGTACACACATCCACTATACACTCTTAATATCACTGATATGAATAACCAAATGATTTTTACCTTCTCGTGTCTATTTATAGACAGAGAAGGTATTAGAGTTGAAAACCAATATGCTGCTGTCAAGAACTTCCGTCTGTCAAGACTTCCGTCTGTCAAGATCCGTGGACGTCATGCCATTGTGATGGGTCATATCATAAACTGGTGGGGGTGTTCATGGCTCAGGTTGAGGTGTGGGAGAACGATTTTGAGCCATGACAAAAATCAAAAGGGACTTAGCGGCATAGCCACAGTGTTAAGCCTTTATCCAAGGTTTCTTAGTTGACTACAATCTACTGTATTACAGACTACTGAGCTGACGTTAGGGGTACTCACTTTGTGTTTGCTCACTCTGTGAGCGCTAGTGTTTGGTACTGAGTTGCGTGGATATCCCCTCATGGCCTCACGTGATCTGGGCCTGTTGCATAATCTGCAGAGATGATCATATGCCTCCGAGTCTGAAAACTGTCATTATGTAAGCCTGTCGGCATTTTCCTTGCATTTTTTCTCATTTAATTTTGCAAAATATCGGCGAGTACCTCAATATTTCAAGATAACCCTTTCTTCCCAATCGTTTCCTGGAGTTTCAGAGTCATATGAACGAAAATGAGTGAAAGTTTTAGACAGGAAAATCGGACGTCGGCCATGTTCAATGTTCACAGTACAATCGGAAGTTTACGTGGAGGAATTAACCAACAAACACAGGAGTGTTCATGATGCCCGCCCTCTAGAGGCAGACCCTCCTATATGAAGTACCACATTTGATGCTTGTGGAAAGCTTGACCACACAATGGAGCATTTAAACTTTTAGAAAATGACAAACTGAATAAGAAGGTATTCAGAAAATGTCAAATACTGAGGAAAAATGCGCAAATATTCAAAATAAACAGGTTAACTGATTGGTCAGCTATAAAAAACAATGAAAATGTTTATGATCAAAAGTTTTTGAGATGCGCACATTTTAACAAATACAGAAATTATTAACATTATAAATATAAGACCAAACTATTTTTTCAGGGATGGGACAGGTTGGAAATGAGGGGTGAGAGACAAAGGCACTTTTATTGCTGCATGTGGATGCAGCCACACCATTTCATTTACAGCATACTTATTCACTGTGTTGTGTTCAAGTTCCATATTGTACTGACTGTCATACAACAAGGATAACATAAGCAAATCAAATCAAATTAGAAAAGGATCAATGCTGTTGTGTGGATTTTGCTGAACATGGCTGATATTTCGCCCTATATATTTGGTATCCAGCAAAGGCATATTTTGATGTAAAATCAAAATTAACACTACATTGCTGACAATATATTTTACCGTTTCTGCATGAATTTTTCTTTTTTAAATTATAGTATATTAGTACTTCAAACAGATTAACAGTTATCGTGATGTCAACCCATAATTTTACATCACAAAGACTCTAATTCTGCCAATTTTTTTTGTTTTTCAGTCATTTTATAAATTTTGCACTGCACAAGATGATTGAACAAATAGCAATGTTTGAATTTGTAAACTCAAAGAATAAAAATCCTTTGGTCACAAATTAAATTATTTTTTGAAAAGAAATTTACTCTTAAACACTTTAAGTATATATTCTTTAGACGGTCATGTATTTCAAGGAAAATATGCCTATTAAAAACAGTAATTTCTTCACTTTCAATTTTTTTTCATTTCTATGACAATTATCAGCCATGAGGTTATACAAACACAAGACCAGATAAGCGTTTTTCATCATTTCCACAGGACTCTTTGGAAAATCCATTAAAAACAGTTAAAAGTGACTGGAAATGATCACTTGGTATACATTTAATTTACAGATGCCAGGTTGTGTATTTCACATGCACTCAGGTCAGTAAGGAAGTGCGTCATTACTATTTTGGACTGTTAATTCTTATTTCTGAATTGTTTAACTTTTTTCCACATTGAACTATCTTTAGGCAGTTTATACTGTAGCTTAGATTTTTTTTGATTGATGTATTTAATCATCTTTTGGGTTCTTTGGGTCCATATCCCACCTCATGCCCCTACATCATCAACTATTTACCAACAACTCCATGCCAACAACCAATTACCTGACCTGGCCACACATTAGAGAAGGTACAGCGTCATTGACGGTATTTTTATATGAATGCTTACTGGTCTATACAGCATTCCTTGACATTTGTTATGAAATATCTTTGAGATCCTTTGGTTATTGGAACTGGTGGATTAACACTTTACAATCTCACATCTTTAATGATTTCCCAGACCTTGATTTTGCAAAACCATGGCTTGTTGGTTGGCGGAGTGAATATTGAGGATGCATATTGCAGACTGACTAATGTTATGTCTGCTTGTGAAGTTCAGGTAAGAAATATATTGGCATAAAGAAATATTCTCGTGTATGCACACTCACCTGACAACTGTTGAAAATATGCGTTTCCAACTCAAAATCATATTTATTGTGTAGTGTACAGTTTAATACAGTATCTTCATTTATTTTTTTGGATGTGAAGTATTGGATAAACTTAATAAGAGTTTGGTAAGATGTTATATATATATATATATATATATATATATATATATATATATATATATATATATATATATATATATATATATATATATATATATATATATATATATGTCTTATAAGTGAGGATGGCATTAGGCGTATCAAAGTTTAAACTTGATCGCATTTATGAATGAAAGTATAACCCTGTAAATTATTTTCATATCTCCCAGGTGATATAGACTTTTTACTCATTAAATGATAGTAGTTCGCAGAAATTAAATCACAGATTGCGACTATTGTTGCAATCTGCAAAAATAAATTCAATGCATCCATATCATACAATAAGTGAGAAAACTATTAATGTGATAAATATAGAATCCCATTGAATTTCTCTCTGTTTGACGTCTTGATTAGACTAAAGAAAATAGAATCCATCTGGGTTTCAAAATTAGGTAAATGTCACCAAACGATCTCAACATCCTAAGCTAATTGTGCTCGACAAATGATTCAAATAATAATTGCTCACAGCGCTCTCGGACAGGCACTATAAATAACCATTAGCGTCAATTTTCAATTGCCACTTTCTATCTGCGCCACACATGAACGGTAAGGATTGTCATACCCTATATCTTTTGCAACTTTCTTATTTACTCAGCCTATACGTTCAGCATTTAATGAAGATCAACACTCGCCTGTTTCTTTTTGTGTATTCTCCTTCTGTAGACATCTTCAACCTGATGAAGTCCTTCTTTTAGGACGAAACGTAGTGTGAAATATATACGTCACACACACACACACACACACACACACACACACACACACACACACACACATATATATATATATATATATATATATATATATATATATATATATATAATCATAGTACACAGATGTCCTAGTTTGAAATTACGAGTCTTCGATGCTAAAAGGAGAACATTATAAAGAATCATACTGTTACATAAGTTTCAGACATCTGATCATTGTAGGATGCATGAAACTAACAGCGGGCGTACTGGTAATCTGCACCCCAAATTAATTAAACACCCAGCAACTTAGCTGAGTACTTTGCTATATGGCCTCTTGTAAACAAGTCTGTTTTATTGTCGGAAGACTGATAGGGAAGCCACCAAACCCAGCAGGCAGCTCCTCCACTGAGTAAACTGATATGCACAAACCCTTTTCGACTAGCACACAGTACATTTGAGAGTTTTGAAAGGGGTGGGACTACATAATTTGTACTTCAAATACCAAATAAAGCAAGAACACAAAATGACTACAACAGATCATGTTTTACACTGTTCAATATTTTATCCCCTTTCAGGACTTTCTAGTATAGGCATATCAGTTTACGCATTGGATGAGCTGCCTGATTTGTTTGATGGATTTCATATCAGTCCTACGACAATAAGACCAAATTGTTTCAGGTCTGGTCATATACCAAACTGCTCAGCTAACAGGTACAATTTTTTATAACTGTCTGCTTGTAGCATCGAAGACTGTAACTTCAAACGAGAACATCTGTGTAGTATGATTGTGTATACATGCGCGCACACACACACACACAACACACACACACACATATATATATTATATATATATATATATGTATATATATTATATATATATATATATATATATATATATATATGTATGTATGTATATACCAACACAAGTGTATGTGTGTGTGTGTGTGTGTGTGTGTGTGTGTGTGTGTGTGTGTGTCAAGGGACGTTTCTTCAGGGAATCTCTGCTTGTTAGGGAGCTTTCAGTTATTATGGCCAGGGGTGGGCCGGCAAATTCTTCCTGCGCATCAGTCAAAATAAGTGAACCCCCCCCCTACTCATTGTACCAAAAATTGATGACCCCCTTTCAAGATGACAAAAAATATTCATGACCCCCCCCCCCCACATTGCTTGAGTAAATTAGCTGCACACACAAACACCTCAGGGGTATGAGCGATAGAATCCCCCAAAAAGAGCTTAGATTTTTTCAAATGACCTTCCTTACAAACTCAAAAGGTGTTAATGCTCAGATTTCCCATTCTGACTTGCTATAAATATGAAATTACCCCTCAAAGGGGTTGGGCAGAAATTACTGGTGGATCGCAATATTTTTGCGCAAGCGAGTGTACATATTTTGATATTTGGATTTAATTGAAAATCAGCTGTTGATAATGTTGATTCACTATACATGGTATACATTTATTTTCTCATACAAATATGAGGAATCTATGTAATACTTTCTCAATGCAAAACTATATCTATGCATTTATGGATATTTGATAATTTACATAAATGTACTTGAAATATGGCTGTTACAATTGGCATGTGGACAAAAAGTGTGACCTTAGAATTTCACCAAAAATGTTCATCCACTATACATGGGAGTCAATGATAAAATTGTGAATAATATTTTTTCAAATGAAAAACTTGGTATACTTGTGCATATACAGACTTTCACAATTAACATAATTGTACTTGATTAGAATATGATGGTAGAGGTGCATATTATGTGTACAAGAAATCTGATTATGGAATTTCACTGAAAATGTTCATCCACTATACATGGGAGTCTATGAGGAAAGTATGAATAATTTTTTTCCAATACAAAATAGGTAAACACATGTATTTATGTACTCTCGATTATTGATATCAATGTACTTGATTAGATTAGGGTGAAAACAAATGGATGTGTTCGCCAGAAATGGCATTTTGGAATTATTCCAAAATGTAGATTCACTGTACATGGGAGTCTATGAGGAAAATATGAATAATTTTTTTCCAATACAAAACTATCAAAATCTGTGTAATCATAGACATTTGATAATTCATTTTAAAGTACTTAGTTTGCCTAGGATGGTTAAAGGTTGATATGTGTGCAAGAAATTAGATTTTGGAATTTCACCGAAATGCTGATTCACTATACACTTGAGTCTATGAGAAAACTAAGAATATTTTTTTTACAATGCTAAACTAAATTAATTTGTGCTTTTATAGGTGTTTGATAATTGATACAAATGTACTGATTCAAATAGGGTATTTAAAAGTTCAGATGTGCACATCAATTATGATATTGGAATTTCACCTAAAAGTATTATTTAACTTTCATGGTACTAGTAGTCTCAGTACAGGTAACTGTTAAATAATATCCCTGACAAAACTTGCTATATCTCTAATATGTAAGTAATAGGAATTGTTCATTGCCCTCAGTGCAGTGAGCTTGATTTACGATAAGATAAGCCTCAGAGTTGTCAAGTCAAGATGTTCATGTGACAGATAATCATACTTTTGTTCAGATATACAGGTGAATAACTTCAGAGAATGAAATCATGCAACGAATCATTTTTATCTCCCAGAATATTTCTGAACACTGAAACTGCTTTTGACGGGACGGATACTTATGAAAATTAAGTGACCCCCCTCTGAGCTGTTTGAAAAATACATGGCCTTTGCAGTTTTCAAATTTGAGGTGACCCCCCCCCCCTGGATTTTGCCGGCCCATCCCCGGTCATAATAACTGAACGCTCCCTTAGACAAACAAGGCTCATGCACTTGTAAAAAGCAATTATTTTTGTATTTACCTCATTTCTCTATCTTTCTGCTGTCTTTATCTCTCTTAATCTCTTATCTATACCATACCATAGGTTCGCTTAATGGCTTCTGGCAATTTAGATAATGTCATTATGCCTAAAGAGGACACGTTTGAAAAGGTACAAGATGTTATTTCTCGTGATAACACTGGCGATGGAGGACAAATGACCAAAAGTGACAAACCAATGTCAGTGAAAGAGATACAATTTGAAGGTGAAATGAGAATGTTAGATATTATGGTAAGAATCATGCTTTCAGTAAAAATTTGTATGGAGCGGATTATGTCAATAAAAGAGTTCTTACTGCGAGATACACTGCTCACAGAAATGCAGGGTAATTACAACGTATATACAGCGATATCCACAACTTGGATTGTTTTGTGTTGCATAACGATGATAATAAAGCTTCGACCATTGCTATTTTAGAAATATGTATCAGATTATAAGCCTTACAAAATAAATGAGTAAAATAAATAAATAAATAAAAACGAATAAAAATACAAATTATAATTGGGTATTTATCGATCATGGAGAGAAATTCAGCTGCATTATATCCCTAATCCACTTTGGCATCTAAGTAGTTAAGTACATAATGTAAATCCTAGCCTAGACCCTATACTTCGCTTTCGGCCTTCGTCCACACTCTGTCTAGCCGCGTGAGCTGTGACCAAGCTACATGTTTATAATCTGCTCATTTTAAATTTGAGTGGTCGCCAACAGAGACCGTGACGTCACTGTTGTCCCTTTCAAAATTAATCACTAATAAATCCTCTCAGGAGACTTGTTCGGAGCGTAGCTTTAATATAATTACCGCGAGAAAAACTCGCCAGGGAACGTTTGACATAATTTAGCAGAATGAATATTAAAAAGCAACACCCATTAGATCATAGGCCAATCATGAGAAGACCATTTTAAGTGATTGACTTTGAAAGGGACGCCAGTGACGTCTTGGCCTCTGTTGGCCACCATTTACATCTAAATTTGCAGTTTTTGCTCACTACGTGTACTATAGCTTTATCATCGACTGCGTGGCTAGACGGAGTAAGGAAGAAGGCCAAAAATCTCCGAAGGCCAAAATACTCCGTCTAAAGAGTAGGCTATGCAATTCTAGACATGAGTAACCTTTGAGCTTAAGTATCAATTTAAGATGTTCAATTCAGAGCATGAAGATTCACTGGACCTATAGTAAACCTTAGCCCTCACTGTTCTTGCAGGGTTTGAAGACTGGATACAAATACAAGAAGATGCCAACGGCATTTCTTGAGATGATCCCAGAGAAAGATGTCAGAAAAGAGTAGGAGATTATGACATGCCTCGAGGTGAATGCAAATTAGTGCATTGATTTGAATAAGAACATCCGGGATGTTAGCGGGCCGGTGAACAATGTACTGACCGGTTTCCATGGTTACCCGGGCCAGTGAAGCCTTTCGATGTTTTCGACGTTAAAGTAGACGCTTAACACTAGATGTAAAATATCCATGCGCGCACTGCTATTTTGACTTTCGTTAAAATCTGTTTGATGCTGGTCGACAATGGTAAAATGACGGGGGCCACGTGTTGTTCACTCTGACACCGTGTTTGCAGTCTGACTGATTTCTAATGAAATGACGCAGTAATTAACATATCATACAAAACATTTCAGTGACTTTGGTAGTTGGCGTAATAGACAAATAAATAAATAAATAAATAAATAAATAAATAAATAAATAAATAGATTTTAATTCTCTTCTGTCTACAGTACTAATACTGTCTAAAAATAGAGAAAAAATTATGTCACAGTGTTTGCAACATCAGATAATATCTAATACCCTTATAAGTAGTGAATGGAATAAAATAAATCTTTATTATACTGATTTTATTAACCATTACGGGAATATTTAGCAGCTACTACGTAACCTTCTCATTACATCTCATTTTTTGGCCCACGCGGTGGGCGTAGCCCACCTAAGTGGGCCTCTGTCATAGGGTGGCGTTTGTTAGTCTGTATGTGTGTCTGTAATATGTATGTATGTCTGTGTGTGTGTGTTAGGGTCATATCTCTCAAACTCATTCATCAAATGTCATGAAATTAGGTACACAGAATATTTAGGATGGAAACTAGATCTGATAAAGTTTCGGTGGTTGTTGGTTCCATAGTTCAGCAGAAATTAATTTTTGAAGTAATATTTTGACTTATTTTTGCTCATTTATATAGCAAGGGAGGATGCACTAAATTATGAGGAGTGGGGAACACAGGACTCGGATAAATAGTATTCACTGTGACTACGATCTTTAGCTAGTGTGTTGATTCGAATGAGCTATTGTGGTACTGATGTTTTTAATTCTCTGTGTATGTCTATATTAGTGTTTGTCTGTTTGTTTGTCTTTTTAAGAATTTTGACAATTTACTCTTTGTTTGTATATGTAATGAACTTTCCTTATTACAGATATACATCTCGATGGACTGACCAAAGTTGACAAAACTGAAAATACTCTTATATAACATAAGTGAAAGTCATTTAGCATTTTTGCAAACCTAATAAGTAACTAAGGTTTTTAAGAGACTTTTCTAATTTGGAATATATATCTGTATAGATGACCAAAGTCGACAAAATGCCATGTATATTGACGATTCTATGATACGACACTAATATGTTCAATTAACAGTTTTAAATCTGCGTTTTAGTAGTTTGCATATTAAATGCTTTTACCAAATAGGGACAAGAAGGAATGAAGGAAGAATATGACAAAAGTTTAAGAATTTCGCTAATTTGATGATGTGATTACGTACCGTGATGAAAGACATTTAGCATTGTGATATCACCTATATTTGCCGATTTGCACATATAACTACCTTAACTGGACGGACTGTTATGGTAGAAGTGAAAGAAATTAGTTAATAAAGGGAAAGCAACTCCACACATCGTTCATATATTGGTGATTTGCGTTTAATGTATAGTAGTGTGTATTTTTTGTTTCACTGTCTCGTGTATAGAACCGATTAGGCACGTCAATTTCACATCTAATTTTAATTTCACATATTTTCCGATCTTTCACATTTAGATATAAAATTGAAGCTATACACAATGGATATTGCTAGTGATGTTAAACTTAAGCATTTCAATCAAGTTAAAATCTAATGGCATAACCTTGGAGAAAAGTGTCAAATTACAGACAACAGCAACATATACAATAACACAGGAGCACTTTCATTTCAAATCTAGTGTAGGTACAATACCATAAACACAATGCTGTGAATATGTCAGGCAAAATTACCCACGGTCAAAACCTTCACAAAATTTTGGAATTTTTCTAATGTACGTGTCTTATATTGCTCACAATAGCGTTTTCATATCTATTTGTGACAGCAAACCTAATTGAAGAGTAATTGCCTAAAAGCCTAAGAGGCCGTGGATAATTAAAGCTTGTGCATGGTAAACATAACTAATTGTCTTGCCCTCAACTCCTCCTAAACGAAAGTTTGGAAGGGTGAAAATCTAACCAAATCTCATTCTCATTCTGCATCAGCATACCTACAATCAGTAATTACGTCGCTATGAAATCAAGCATAACACTCCAATCACCCTGGTATACTCCGTTTAAAATCAATCTCTATTCAGCGAAAACTTGACAATGACGCAACCAATAGAATGAAATAAATTGAAACAGTATTCCAAAATGATTGGTACATCATTTTAAACCTTTGACCTCAAATGTACATATTTATCCATAACTCAGTAACCACAAGTGCTACACCCTTCATATTTGGTATGATGGGCTACCTTATGACGCCACATAATATACCTCATTAATTATGTGCATATATAATTTGAGCGAGCCAATAGAGCTAGAGCTCTGATTTTTGGTATATAGGGATAACTTAGCAATACAACTTTTTTGACAAAATGTCACGTGACCTCAATGACCTTTGACCTCAAATATACATATTTGTCCATAACTCAGTAACCACAAGTGGTACACCCTTCATATTTGGTATGACGCCGCGTACCTCATTAATTATGCACATATCTAATTCTGAGCAAGCCAATAGAGCTGGATGTCTGATTTTTGTTATGGGATAAATATAGGATATAAATTTTTTGACAAAATGTCATGTGACCTCGATGAACTTTTACCTAAAATATACGTTTATGTCAATAAATAAGTAACCACAAGTGCTATGTCCTTTATATTTAGTAGGATGGGAGACCTTATGACAACACACGCTTTACCTCATTAATTATGCACATATCTAATTCTGGGCAAGCGAAAAGAGCTAGAGGTCTGATTTTTGGCATATAGGGATTTATTAGCAATACATTTTTTTTCAAAATGTCACGTGATCTCGATGACCTTTGACCTTGAATATACATATATATGCATAACTAAGTAACCACAAGTTCTATACCCTTCAATTTTGATAGGATATTAGACCTTAAGATGTCACATCCTGTACCTCATTTATTATGTGCATATGTATTTCTTGGCTGGCCAATACAGCTACAGGTCTGATCTTTTTCCCCGATTTAGAACCATAACTTAGACATGCCTCATGTGTTTTAAATTGGGAACAACGACATAGACCTCAACATTACACTCCAGTGATACTTCTTAATGACCACATTTCCCTGCCCCATCAAGACTAATACTCCTATTACAAGTGGGGACTATGTCATTGTCAATGACTTATTTTATATATATATATCCCTTTTTCTCTCCACAGATTTCTGAACGGCTGATCATTATTAATAACCAATTATATCTTGTGGATTTCACCTCCAGGGAGCATAAAAACTACAGTGAAAGATACTTTTTCAGACAAAACAACTGGAAAATTTGACACACAGTCATAGAATTGACAAACCTTTGCTGTCAATCATACCAAATTCACTTACTTTGATCTGATCATGTCATTACCCCTACACAATTCACGATGCATAACAGTCAAACAAAAGATTTAAATCTGGCATCATTCATATCACAATTACACAAAATTTCAAAGTTACACTTCACAAGTTTAGATTTCTCTAACTTTATTGTAGTTGTTGTGTAACTTCCCAAGTTTGTTCTTTCTATAGCATTGTATGGTGTTATTTGAATAATGCATATTATTTGTCCATTCTAAGAATAATTTGTCTTGCTTTGTTTACTCAAATAAAAGACTGATTGATATTTATGTGGCATGTAATGTTAATAGAAATATTTTGGTCTTTCATCCCATGCCTGGTTTTATATCATAGGTACACAAATCCTTTTCGTTTGGTAAATTTGTATTGTGACAAATTCTATTGTTCAATTAACCTTGCATTTTCAACTATTACCGCGTGGGCAACTTAAGTTTTACTTTGATTTCAGATCCTAATCAACTCTCCAGCCTCCACTCCAGAGGTAACTTTGACGCAGCCACAGGGAGTCTCCAGTTATTATGAGGGGGTGTGAGCCGGAAGATGGGGGGGGGGAGGTCATATTTTACAAACTTGCCCTGGGGAGGCTCGCATTTTACAATCTTAGTCTGAAAGATGATCACATTTACATTATCAAGTTTTATGATGAATGCAAGGTCTGAATGAGTCGTCTAAAGAAACTTCACAACAATTGCCATGCATAGTGAATCAACATTTTTGCTGAAATTACAAAAATAACATTTCTTGTACAAATATGCACTTGTAGCTACCCTATTTTAATCACGTAGAATTGTATCAATCATTCAACGTCAATACATGAATAGATATTGCCAGTTTTATAACGGAAAGAAATAATTATTTTCAGTTTTCTCATCGACTCCCATCTTTGTGGATCAGCCGTGTATGATTTTAAGTGAAATCCCTAAATCAAATTTCTTGTACACATATGCACTTGTACCCACCCTATTCTGATCAAGTTCATTTATGTCAATTATCCAATGTCTTTAAGTGCATATATATTGTTAAGTTTATATTGAAAACATTGTTCATAACTTTCTCACAGACTTCCATATATAGGGGATCAACATTTTCGGTGAAAATCCAAAATTAAATTTCTTGTGTACATACGCACTTTTAATCACCTTATTTGGCCAAGTACATTTATGCCAATCATCCAATGCTATAAATGCACAGATATTGCTAGATTAATATCGAAAAAAAAATCATTGTTTTTCATAGACTCCTATGTATAGTGGATCCACTTTTTTGTGAAAATTCCAAAATCAAATTTCTTAAAGGCATGCGTTGACGCCAGATTGTCTCATCAGAAAATTTACCCACAAGATTATAATTTCAATGAAAATCAAAAGGCTACCACACTCTAATCCTCTAATCCTCTTACAGCCAGAACAAAGGCGATCCCAAGGATCACCAGAAATGCATTTAAACACATATGCACTTGTCACCATCCTATTCTAATCAAGTACAATAAATGAAATGATATTGCTAGTTTTATATTGAAAAAAAATTGTTTTCTCAGAGACTACCATGTATACTGAATCAACATTTTTCGATGAAATTTAAAAAATCAAATTTCTTCTACTCACATGCACTTTTTACCTAAGACTTATATTCATCAATATGAGGAAGACTACACAGGGAACCCTGCACACTCTTGTAACACTTGACTGCAATTTTGCATGAATGTGCACACAGCTCTAACAGCCCTGTGCAACTACACGTTGTACTAGGTATATCAAAATTTATCTGCTACAGCAGTGGTGAAAGTGTAACTGTCTGAACTGTGGCATATTTGCATTTCATATCAATATACTTTGCGTCCCTGCAGCTATGTATCATGGGTGTGAATGACATTACCAAAGAATTGGTTTTTAAGTAAAACGGGTGACAGCTATTTCCCTGAGCCCTGTACCAGCCCTTTTTGCAGCAGTGTAATGACCGCTGTTTTCAATATGTCTGTAATTGTCAATTGTTCAGCTATGTGGGAGAGGTATTTGCATGGCTCTGTATCAGTCAGCCACTCATCCTGGGGCCGTACAGGGACACCTATCCCCCAGATCACAACTGCCCCGAGCCGTGCTGCCTGCCCTTCGGGGCATGGGTTCCCATATCTCATCCTCAGCCAAGAGAGTCAACCTGGCCGTTGAGCGTCACCAGTCCATTTCACCAGCCGAGCGAGATCAACTTTGGCTGTTGAGCATCACGAATTCCATCTTCTCAAGCCAAGCTAAACAACTTTGGCCGTGAGCGTCACCATCATCCATACCTTCTTTAAAAAACACCGTTCTCCTACAAAGTTTCATGGGGGTCTCTCCGTCTAGTCTGTCCGACTGCCCTCCGCTTGGGTCGTCCATTACATGTACCCCCACTCAAGAAGGTGGTCACCACCGGCCTGGTAAAACCACTTTCACTTTCGGCTTCCCAAAGGCCTGCAAACCCAATTTTGCAACCCAAACGTTTGCCCTGGAAGCAGACTGGCGGAGACCCCTCGCCCAATCTTTGAATTGTTTTGTTAACTTAGTTTTGATGTAGTACTTTAACCTAGTTTCTTAACTTTCTTAGTTTATCGACATTACACTTATCTGTAGTCAGGTTTTCACTGCTAGTTCAATTCCTTGTATTTTGTTTATTTACTTTGCTCTTTTTCTGTTTCATATTTAAAAATATTTTAACTCCATATCCTGCGTAGCGCCATGTACTTACAAAATAAAGAATTGTGTGATAACACAAATCTAGTTTGTAGGTCCACAGAGCGAGGCCGCCGTGCAGTACACAGCTATCCTGTAGCCACTTTTGCAATACTGACGCAATCATCTTTGTATGCGTTATCTAGCTACCCATTTTTCTATTGCACATGGCGCTTGACCTCACCAGCCTTGTTTCAGGCCTCTTGTCCAGGTTCATTCATTCTAGGCCATTCAGATTGTCTGTCATTGGTGTGCAAAGTCATGTACCAGGGATATGTTGCCATAGGTAATATGTAAGTAGCAACCACTGTGCGTGTGACCCCTTTTCACTTTGGGGTCAAAGGTCAAGGGGTCCCCTATTACATTGGTTAATGACAAAAACACACATTAAGGCTGTTTTTTCAGAAGTCTTCAACGCATCGAAAACGTCAATTATTGGAACTATTGTAAACATATCCCGTATCCTACAACTGATTATCACTTCTGGCAACACTGTAATAATGGCATTCCACACAGCAATGACGTCAAAGATGTGTGTACTAATGGAAATAGGGTCAAAGGTTATAGGGTCAAAGGTTATGTTCTCAAAGGGGCGATGAATTATTTTGGGTAAGAGTTTGGAATAGGGGTTTGGCAACGTCCAGCCTTGTGACTGATTTGAACAGTACAGCTGGAGACTCACACTTCAAACTTCGGGTCTTCTGACTTCTAGAGATCGTGTATTAAGAATTACTACGTATATTATGCTGTAAACCGTGAAAATCGAAGAAGATATATGATACATGAACAATATTTCTCTAAAGCGTGCAAAGTTGGATAAATTTTATGAATTTATTCAGATGCGTATACAGTATGCCTGAACAATACTTCTCAAAACTGGGCAAAGTTAGTGCAGTAGGCCTGAGAAATACTTCTTTAATTGTGTAAGGTGTGATAAAATTTATGAATATATTCTTATAGGTATATATGCGTTAACCATATCTCTTAAATACAAGAAGTTATTGATATGTTTATCAAGCAGAATGTAATTTACTCTCAATTTAATAAAGTCTTTTTGCTCATTGCTTCCACGACCGCCTCGTGGCAATGCCAGTCAATTGCTCAAGCAATCACCATGAGGCCCTCTCCAAATTGTATCTCTTGCAAACTAATTACACTTATGTTTCCTTCAGTATATTTTGACGAATCACAGCACATTGTAATGAGCTGAATTTAAGACATATTGATTGGCGAATCCCGAAAACCTTTCACCAAAACTTAAAATTTAACCGAGGTCATCAAGGTACTAGATCAATTTAAACTGTGCATGTGTTCCTAAACTTAATGTGGTCATATCTTTATGGCGATATTTTCCAACTTGGAAAAGTTATTGATAAAGTGTATTCACTAATTATACAGATGGCTCAAATCAGATAACGATTCCAAATGATGATAGACATGTACACTGTAGAGACACTTCATCTAACTGTTAGCGGCCATTACGATCCACAGCTAAAACGCACATGAATGCATCGGCACCGAGTTCCACTCACGCGCTCTCTCACATGTGCTACTTTCATGGGATTTACATACACTAGTTTGTGCCCTGGAAACCAGGATTGAAAAGTTAATTGAGCGACCTATTATTGAAAACATCGACATGTTTACACTTACAATATATCGGTGCATAACTTGGAATAGCACAATCACCGAATGTATCGTTCTGGTATGATAATGGACAAGAACTAGGAAACAGAAACCATAATCAAATATACTGCCCTGATATGTTTAAACAGTGACTGTCTTTTCAAGTTGTCCATCACGTGAGTTGCTTTTGTCGTGGTGATTAGCATAATGGGGAAAAAAATAAAAATCTGATATAATGTGGTGTAATCTATCATATCCACTGTGAACACAGGGATAGCGACTGCGTGGGAGAGAAGGCAAAATCTTTGGAAATCAGGATGCAAGACCATTAGCCTAAGGTATCCTTAGCAATAAAAGAACACCGTATATGACAAAACAGGTCACACCACCAACCATAACAATATGAATTTAAAGTATTAGTAAAACAAGACTACATCATCAAACGAAATGTGGAGGAAGCTACTTTGAAATCAAACGAGGCTTCAGTCCCTGAATCGTGATGGAGGAATGGAATTAAAAACTGTTTACAGACATCTTCTTTAGTTGCATTACTTGCATGTTTCATATGACCAAGACCTGCAGAAGTGTGCGAATATCAATCTAAGTATAGCTGATGAAGACCACGTGAATTGGTTGAAATATCTTAGGTACGAATTTTGTGTTCAAAGTCCAGAAACCAACCACTGTTTACAACCCAGAGTAAGGAAACGACGTCTTCAGTTGTAAAATATACGCTGTGAGAGCAGTTTCTGTACTGGGAACCAGAGCGAGGCTCGACTAAGCCACGGCTATCGGACGCAGCGCTCAGGTTGATTCTAGATTACTGTTGTATTACTACAAATTTTCTCGTCCAAAATCACTCTCAGGTGTATTGTAAATACCCTAGAGTTGAATCTACGCTTAAATTTCTCGAAAATTTGCTTATCCAGCTGAGATATCCATACTTCAAAAAAGAAATCTGAACCAAGAGCAACAGCATGGAAGAACGTGGCAACGATGACGTAAGACCGTGTTCTTCACTTTCAACGATGTCTTTCCAGAGAAACAACGAAATACTGAACTCTATCTAACCCATGAAGAGGTCTATATCAGCGCAAGTGGCTCAATTTCTACAGAGTTCCTTCGCTGTATACAGTTAGCTGGTGGCCTCTGTCGCATTTATATTGACGGACTGGAAAACCGTATGCGGATCATGGCTTCAGGTATTGTTTTGAGAGGTAAACTCATACAAATTAGAGAACAAAATCCATTTATTCGTCGCTCTGAAGGTGTACGGCTAACCCTCAAAGGTTTGCCTTTTTCGGCAGATAACTCATAATTCATGCTGGGCTTCATATGTACGGATGCGAGATTACTGGAATAAACCATGAACAGCTCCGTGTCAATGGCAAGCTAACGGACTGCTATACCGGAAATCGCTATGTGTTCGTAAAATCTGTCGCCCGACCGATTCCAACTTATAATATCAAAATGGGAAAATTCAATAACATTAGAATTTATTATAGAGGACAAAAACAACAAAATGAAAACTATCGAGAAAGTGTAACGTCAGCCAGTCAGCAAGAGCGTCAGGACACGTCATCTGTGCAGCCTGTTAGTAGAACACAAAACAATGTTGGGGCTGCCGAGTTCAGTGATGAACCCGATGAGAACGACGCAACTAGTACTGATGCGACGGCTACTGAGATAGAAAATGTCGAGCATCAGATAACCGGGAATCGGTCAGAAAAATCATCGATATCATCTACCACTATATCTGACCTAGAATCGTTTATTGATAAACAGTATGTACAGAATGTTGAAAGTGCTCCAGCCGACGATCATGATGCGTCTACCGTCGCGCGGGATGATGATACGGTGGAGAATGGTAAGAAAAAATCGAAGAAAAAGAAGAAGAAAAGTAAGAGAACGCGGATAAACGAAATACAACCCAAGACGCGATGCAGCAAAGAAGCGCCGCAAATGAAACACCTGTCAGGACTACGGAGACAGATGTTCTCGCAACATCGTCCAATACGAGTGCCACCATTAGACGCACGAGGTCCTCGAAACAATACCACAAACATCGATTGTAACCTTCCTGCGTCATCAGCGCAATACTCAATCGTCGAAACATGCCGTGCTAGAACAGGGCACCGCGTCACCGAGAAGGAAGCGCTACTACAATCACCCCCTGACCCACAACAATCTCCTAAACAAAATAAACCATCGTAAGCCATCAATTTGTATATAACTTGCATCTTTTCGTCTTACAATGAATGACCATGAACTGAAATGTCTAACTCTAAATGTTCGAGGTCTTCGTGACGCAATTAAACGTGAATCACTGCTTTATGGGTTCTTAAACAACGGGTTCATGTCGCTTTCTTGCAGGAAACGCACATCACTGAAGACATTTTGTCTGGTTTTCAGTATTCTTGGAAAGGTCAAGCTTTTCATTGTTTGGAACCATAAAAGAATGAACGAGACAGACTTGAAAAGGAGACCGATAAGTCTTCTTAATTTGGATTATAAGATTATCGCATTTGTTCTTTCTGCTAGACTACAACCCGTTCTAGGTAGGATTATTAATCATGATCAAACAGCCTATCTGAAAAAGCGCTTTATTGGGCAAAATATTAGATTAATTTATGATATCATTGAGTATACACATAATGAAAACTTACCAGGTGCTGTTCTCTTTCTTGACTTTCGAAAAGCTTTCGATACAGTTGAGTTGAATTTATGTTCAATGTTCTCAAGAAGTTTAATTTTGGGGATAATTTTATTAACTTTATTCGAGTCCTGTATAATAACTGTCAAGCTAGTGTGCTGAATCATGGACGGATATCACAACCATTGGTACTTAAAAGAGGTATACGACAGGGTTGCCCCAAATCTGTCTTGCTCTTCTTATTAATCGTTGAAATTCTTGCTATTAAAATTAGATCTGAAAAAGACATGAATGGAATCAGGTTATGCTACTCAAAAAATTTATCAAAAGAAATACGCATTTCCTAGGTAGCTGATTATACTACCATTTTTGTTTCTGATAAAACTTCAATAACTAAGGTTTTAGGTATTGTTAACGACTTTAGTTTAGTAGCAAGCCCCACTTTAAATATCAGTAAAACTGAAGGTTTGTGGATTGGTTCCTTGAAAAATATAAAAGACTCCCATGCAGGCATACGTTGGTATTTATCTCTTGGTACTTATTTTTCAAGTAACCCGTATAATGGGATTCGTTTTGCCTTAGATAAAAAACTGTCATCTCTTGAAAACACTCTAAATCTTTGGACTCATAGAAACCTTACTTTGTTTGGCAAAATTACTGTTATTAAATCCTTGGCAGCTGCAAAAATCATGTTTCTTTTAAATATCTGCACTGTCTCGGAAGATTTTCTCAAACGTTTAGAAATAATTTTCTTTAACTTTCTGTGGGAATCAAAGGTCGACAAAATTAAGCGCAAAACTATAATTGGTGATTATAACCAAGGTGGATTAAAAATGTATGACGTATTCTCTCAATATAAATCCTTCCTTGCTGCTTGGATTTCACGATTTCTGAGAGAAGACTCCGATAATATTATGCCTTCATGAAAATGCATTCCCTGCTTTCTTGTACAGAGCAGGACTTGATAAAATGATTTTTCACATGAATTTGATGACTCAAAGTATTTTCCGGCCACACCTGGTCTCCCGGACTTTTATAGATATGCCATCATTGCATGGCACAAGGCTGGTAGGGGCTGTTCACCAGTCAACAATGCAAAAGATATCCTACAAACAGTTATCTGGTGTAGCAAACATGTTCAGTTTAAGGGTAAAGTTCTACTATTCAAATCATGGGTCGAGTCTAATATTTTCTTAATAAATGACGTCATTGATACTGATGGTAGTTTTCGTATACGATGGCTTTCACGTAATATTCATGACAAGTCAAATTTTGTATGTGAGCTGTTTATGTTGTATAATGCCATACCAGCTGGCTGGCGTGCTCAAGTAAGCAGTCAACTTCTATTTTTCAACCAGAGCCGCTGAACTTGTCGACAGCCTCTGTTTTTCTGCCAGGTTTTTCTCCACGAAAATTTATCCACAAAATCACAACAAAGGAATACTATTCGTCTTTCATTCGTAAAAAATTTGTCGAGCCTTGGGTTTCCAAAAAGTGGAATCGAGTTTTAAATTTAGGGAATGACTTTGATTGGTCAGAACTATGGTATAACAGAGTTATAACTGTAACTAAGGAAAGAAAACTGTCAAACTTTATGTACAAATTTATACATGACATACTTCCACATGGTTTAAACCTGTACAGGTGGAAAATAATGGAAACCAGTCTTTGTCAGATCTGTATGTCACCAAATGACCTTTGTCATATGTTCATAGAGTGTGAGCGTGTTAAGCTTTTCTGGAGAGACTTTAAATCCTTTTTACTACAAAACTTTCATTTTCATGTAGAGATCACCTTGAAGACACTTTTATGTGTCTACCAAATCAAAACAAACTTGTTAATCTTCTTATAGTAGTAGCAATGATCACCATCTATAAGTCATGGATGCTTTACAAAGACACAAATAAGCTGCAAAATATTAATTTATTTGAATTTTTTAACGCCGAAGTGCTATTAAGAGAACATGAAAGTGTTTTCTCACTACTTGTAAAAGACAAGTAAAGAAAAAAAAGATGTATTCCAAAAGCTGGTCAACGTAGCTTTCACTTTCAAAGGGTCTAAAGTGTTGAATGCCCTAAAGTGTGGAATGCCTTACCTACAGATATCAAACAAGTACTAGTCTATGTAACTTGAAAGAATAAATCAGAAGGAATGTTTCTTTGTAGTTTCTCTCTTCTTGTATGTATTTCTGTGATCTGTAGTAATTCAGATTTTCAGTCGCTCAATAAAAGTGTCAATAAATAAATAATAAAAAAAGTTTCTGTACTGCGGTGTCTATCATTTGCACACTGTAACTTATTTTTGCATAAACGTCGTTAATTTGCAAGTTTTGCTGAATCCTGACCGCCACAAGTTTTATAAGGACTTTTGCAAGAAAACACAAAGATAACGGTTATTTATTTATTTACTTATTTATTTATTATTTATTTACTTATTTATTTTTACACTTTTACTGAGCGACCAAGTTACTTAAGGAGTAATTTTCGTCGGGGCTCAAATAAAGAGCAAAAATCACAAAAAAGAACAAAACTAATTACTAATTATAGAGGAACATTTTCTTTTATGAATTGTTTCACTTTCACCTTAAACGTTGTTATATTAGGAGCATGTCTTAATGCACTGGGTAAAGAATTCCAGACTTGCGATGATCGATATTTAAAACTTCTCTGCGAATATTAAAATCCATTTTTTCTACATGACGTATATATATTGATGAATTCTACTTCGGAAGATTAACATATCTGAAAGATATTGCGGAGCATTACCTGTCACACAGTTAATGTTAAAATTGCAATGAAATAATAAATTCATCGTCTTACTGACATAACATTAAAAACAGAAAACAATTCTACAGAAGGAAAATCATAGGGCAATTCAAAAAGTACCCGCAAAGCTCTCTTCTGCACTGTAAAAAGTTTCTCTAGATTTTTCTCAGTCGTGTTACTCCATACTACGCAACAATAATCTAATGTGCTTTGTATTAAACCATAGTATTAAATGATACGATAATCAATGGGTATAAAAGAACGTACCTGCGTAAAAGACCAATTCTTTTGCTCAACGATGTACACATGCAATTTATATGATCATTCCAAGATAAGCTTTCATCAAGAGTTAAACCTAAAACCTTTGCAGATGAAACACATGGTACAGAAAATCCATGAATGTTTACAGATAACGGTACATCACGATCATTTAAACGATTTAACCTATAATTAGTTGTAATCAAAAGACTCTTTGTTTTCTTAACATTAAGGCGCATAGAATTTGCAGAAATCCAGCTCTTGATAGGTACAGCATCATTATTTATAGTATTGTTTGAATCATCTATGGATTTCCCACGTGCAAGCAACGTCTGATCCTCTGCGTACATATGTAAATGAGAAGAAACTACAGATAATGATAAATCATTATAAAAAGTGTGAATAAGAGCGGTCCTAAAGTGGAGCTTTGTGGAACGCTCGCTTGAACGAGAGCTCTCTCAGACATACCGCCCATATAGCTAACAATTAAATGACGATTGGAAAGATAAGATTTGAACCAACTGAGAGCTTCATCACATACACGATACACTGACAATTTCTTCAAAAGAATTTGTGGTCGATTACATCAAAAGCCATTGAGAGGTCAAGCAAGAGTACGCCATTTAAGTATCCGTCATCAATATTACATAAAATATCATCTGTAAGGCGTAACAAAGCAGTTTGGCACGGGAAGTTTTTCTAAAACCTGACTGGTTATCTAACAGCAAATCATTACATGACAAATAATCATACAGAGCAATGTGAACATGTTTCTCAAGTATTAATGACAAGTATTAATGTATTTTATGACTATTTATCTGATTCTTGACAATTCAACACCCAAAGCAATCATTAATTCTGACGGTAGAGTAACAAGGCTAATGTAAAATACTTGTGTAAAATACTATGAATCAGCTGCATTTTAGCTAAATGGGAATTGATTTTAATTAGCGGATGCTTATTTCGCTAACAAGACACTTTTGATGATTGTTAGTGATAAGGAAAATGAGTGAATAAGCTGCATCTTAAATTGGTGACCCTTCATTCCAGCTAAATTAGCTCCAAATGCTCGCTAAAATGACATGTTTCACAGTATGAGGAAGTCAATTGCAAAAATGCACAAACGGATCGCATCAGTCAAGTACTCACATATTTTTGATCTAGCATAGCTGTTTCTGAATATAAATTGCAACTTAGGGCTGTCCGAGTAAAAATTAGTTTTGTCTCCTGCCCGCCATCTCGTATTCTCCTCAAGTCAAGATGAATCAGACCTAAGTTTTCTCCTGTCTTGATTCGCAAAAACAGTATTTGCCATGGAACCATTTAGAGGCGATGATATTTATTTTCTGTGTTGTTTGCGTGTGCTGGCAGCCTTTAGCAGTGGTATGATCCATAGTGAAAACACGTTTTAGGTTCGGGTAAGACCCCCTCTAGCCCACGGACTATATTAGTTACTTACCCTGGCGCGAAAAGCACCATGGAGCAAGTAACAGAGCTATCCCAACGTCAAAACTACACCGTCGATGTAGGACGTGGTGTTGATGTAAATATAGGAAACTAAATGCGCCAGAAAAAAACAAAAAACAAAACCAGACTGAAGTGGTAAGCTTCAGCTTTGGCGGAGATTTAATACCTACGATAGTAAAATGATAATCGTTGGCATATGAAAATATTTCTGGAAAACACGATATGAAGTCCTGCCGTAAACTGCTTCCACAGGATCTGTTGAAAAGTGACCAACAGGCTGAGTTTCTATGGGGACGAGGGCGGATAAATAAACATGAAAAAATAAAGTGTTCCTCAACAACAGAATTATAACACAACCATGGACATTTTTGAAAGTATTCATAATTAAATCGTTCGACATTTAACTGTGTGAAGTTGGCGGGAAAAATGAAGCAAAGCTCGGGCTTGATTTTTTTTTACCAAGCCAAGAACCATTATAGGCCTCAACCGAAAGATTCGTCGCTCGAGGGCGCTCCGTATGATCAATACTCTGCATGGAGGGGTCACTAATATAGCAGTCTTTCATTGCACATTTGTCACAGTATCAAACTCTTGATTAAGATCAGTACTCCGGCAAGCGTATCTGTTCGGTCTTTAGTTCTCTGCTATCACCGAATCTTCGCATGATCCTCTTGATATGCAGACTGAGTCGATCAAATAGTTGCTATCGGAGTACCTCCCTGTTGTTGTAACCTTTAAACGTAACCGGACAAAATGTTATTGAAGTTGCCGGGAAGGTGTGTGAACATTTGAAGCTTCGCTTTTGTTCGTTTATCTTGTACGTCAATTGGAGCCTTCATTCAATTCATTCATATCTACTGACGTCACTATCCAAAAGAGTGATGTCACATTTGACAATAACCCAGCTACGAGAATGCTTTCAGGAAAGAGCACAATTAAAGAGGGCGAAAAAATGTTGGGGGAAGGGCACGAACTTTTGGCGTGATTTTTCTCTGATTTAGTAGATAACTTGAAAATGAAAGGCAGAATAACTTCCATAAAGCCTACATATTAATTTGCATATATTATAATGAAATAACCAGACTCAAAGAATAACAGTCGTAGGTAGTAAACTACGAAATGAAATCAAAGAAGGAGCTTAGAATATCACAAAAATAAAGGCAACAGTGTTTATTGCAGCCAATCAACCAATTTCTGTGAGGAGCAGGATTATGGTCCCACTATTCCGTGATTTTCAAAAGTATACCTGACTTGTGCAGAAAGAAACCCGAACAGACCGATTGCATTCGTAGAGACAATTTACACATGACGCTGGGTCGGATTACTAACTTGCCTGCAAATCTGTGGGACTTCCAAGGTCATAGGCGGCAATGAATTCGTTCTCTCCAGATTTCCAAACAGTCACATTGTGGGGAATTGTGGAACCACTTGTTGAGAAGTACACATCAAGGGTTCTTCTGTCGCTCTCCGGTAGGGCTTCACGGTAAAAGATTCTCATACAACGCTGCTTGCTGTCACTTCCCACCAGGTTCAACTTTACGAATGGATCACCTGCGACTGGATAAAATCGATCAAGACAACAGTGTTAGCCGCCAACGTTAAGGATGAACCTGAGGGCGCAAATCTGCAAATGTTGTAGGTCAAGAGGCAAGAACTAGTACTTAAACGGTAAGATCGTGGGATAAAACACAGCTGGCTAGCAATTAGTGTAACAATTACGTACTTTTCAACGGAACTTTGACAAAGTTAAAGCCCGACTAGCTGTAACTCTTGAAATCTGTGGTCCTCAAAATATCCATATATTCTCCCCCGGTTTTCTCTGCATTTTTACAGAACATACAATGTCACAGTTGAAAACATTCACCGCTACATGCATTACGTTGGACTACTCTGTGCAGTTTATGTGAAGATTTCAGCGCAGATATACATAGTATCCACGTTTATTGGGGCTGGGATTTAATATTTGGGAAAACGGTTTATCTTGACCTTGTTCAAAATTGCATATAAGTGTATACACACCTAAATTAGTTCATTCTCACAAACTGATTTTAGTTTGAAAGTGAAATCATAAAACTAGTGCTAAAATATACAGCAAATGAGCTTTTATGCCCTAATCCCCAGATAAGAGTTGATATGCTCGAGGAAAATAATTAAAACTTGTGGATGGGAATTACTCCTTGCTGTTTGTCTTCACATATAAATAAAAGTATCTCTCTCCAAGACTGTAGAAAGAACTACGCGTCTGATAAAAATAGGGCCAGTCTACATATTTGAATATACTGCTGCGTGCAGTATTCTGTTTCACGGTTGTACTTGACAGTCTGTGATGACTTGCAGGGAAGAAATAGATTTTGAAAGAAAGCCGCCAAGAATATAGTAAAAGTAAATGAAAGCCAAAAAATCGATCGACACCTTACTATGGGGTTGTTTGAACATTGTTCATAATGTACATACATTCATGAGTGTGTTTTTCACTATATCCTCCAAACTACACACTGATATAAGGCCGAACAAAACCAAAATTGTGCTGTTCCAATAACCCGACCTACCCTAGTTTTTACCTGCAAACCCTAAACGTTTTAGAGCTACGTAAACACGGAAGTAGAAAAGAAAGAAAAACCCGTTAAATCACGCGTTCTTTAGGCCTACTTGGCATTTGAATTTGCTTGAATGATGATGTCTTTTATGGTTTTTTCTTTGATGATTTTTTTTCGTTTATATGTATGATACATTTTGGGAAAACAATTCCTGCCGACCTACCTACCCTATTTTTGAAAACATGTTATCGGAACAGCACAATTTTATTTTATTTATTTATTTATTTTTGCCTAATCACCTATCCTTGCAAGGAAGAGTATAAGCTGCTTTCCTACATGTTGAAGCCCTGTTTTTTCTACGTATAAGTTAACGGAAGGCTATCATTTGACAGTTTGCATCCAGAACTTGACCGCAAACCCACATTGTCGCAAAGTTTGAAGTCTGCACAGTTTGCAAATTATCATTTTTTTATTTCAAAAAATTGACTCCCTTACCGACACAAATCCAAGAACTGTGTACATGTTGGTTCCAATCTTAGGCGTACGTCAGATATCACATATCAGTTTCAAGTCATGAGTTATATGCCCTGCCAATTCTATATCGGGGAGTGGCTTCGCAATAACAAAGAATAACTGAAGCAAATTCTCTGAGTGAGACTCAGGAATTCAGAAAAAACGGGTTTTTAGTATCTTTACCCCTACTTGATTTTCGCTACTATATTTGATTGTATACTGAAGAAATCTGTAACGAACCTTCGGTAGATATCGCATAGGCTCCAGTCCCGTGTTCTTGCCCTCGTGTGGACAAATCTGATAGAAATGTGTACCATGCATATAGGTTTTTACAAAATTCGTCGGTCACAACAGAACCGAAGGACGCAACTGTGGACTGAGAAAGTCCGCCCTCAACGTCACATTCATTGGTGACAGCGTCTCGGAGATAGCGAAAGTCTTGAAGATCCTTTTCGAAGTCGGGTCCGTACTGTTTGATTTTACGCCATAGGGAAGCGTTGAATATTTCATAAATCTTTACGTCAGCCTTATTCCATTGGTAAATTTTCTGTCGCAAATCTGGATCCAGGGCGCTGTGTGTTCCATGTACCCTACGGGCAATATATAGAATGTCCTCCATCTTCCAACACATCATGCGCTTCAACAAGACAAGGGACTCATCGAAGTATTCTGTAATTAGCACTAGATCTAGTTCCCGTTCGAGAATCATAAAGTAATTTTCAACAACATCAGGACTGTCATGATATCGGTTTTCTAATCCTAAGTGCCACGCCTGGCTGTTCCTTGCCACGTGCCACTCTCGCTTACTATTTTCCATTCTTTTGTGATAATATTCTGGCTTTTTCAGAAACTCTTGCAACGCCGAGGGCACGCATGATCGTTTCTTACAATTGACATATTTGAAAAGCTTAAAAAAGTTGAACGCAGATTCAAATTGCGCAGCAGGTTCACGAACAGTCGCTACAAAAATGGCCCCGGGCGACTCGGTTCGTTGGTACAGGTGGGCCTGGTCCGAGGCGGCAAAGTGTAGTGTTTCGTTTTCTCTTAAAAGTAGGACTCGATTTTTTCTGTTCGCCCAAAAAGTGGGCAGTGAAACATTGCCTGTTGATCCGTCAACGTGGTAGGTATCGGACGCTCCTGAGTAGCCTTGCCCCTCGTGGTAGACGCTCAGTCGCTTGAACTGAAATTTGTGTTTCCTTGCAAATCGATCGAGCAAAGTATCCAGAGTTGTGCCAGCTGTTTTCCGGTTGAATATTCTTGCGATATTGTGTAGAGGGGCACAATTCCTATCGTATGCGGTCATATCAGTGAGCCATGACTGTCGAGAGTCCAGTGCTTTCTTTTCCACGATGACGTCAGAATCGATTCTGGGCTGGGCATCACCGGCCGTCATCTCTTTATTTGTATTAATTCTCCTGAAAGCAAAGGTAAGACAAGAAAATCAACAAAAATAAATGTCGTAGATGAATGCGTCGATGGATCGCTGTCAGGGAGTTTTGCAATTTTAAATGAGTTTGCAAATTTACATTCTCGGCCATTTTGTGTACGAATTTATGATGTTTGTATCATCCACAGTAGGATCGTTAATGGTCAACAACTGTCCGTATTTTCTTTCTAAGTTATATTTTAACGTGCCGCGCACATGCTGCTACAGCAGTAGAATTAACTTAAGAGAGTACTTCATTTGAAGGTGGACAATCAATGTCGATCATGTCTGCAAAGCACATCCACTCATTTATTTGTCCAGTTTAGCCTCTACCTTTCTTAGACTATAGTCTATAAGGCCAAGAAAAATAAAAAGTTTGTTTCTCATCCTAGACATATCGCAAAAATGATGCGGTGACGCGCGCGGGTTTTTTTACTCTCAACTTTTTTTAATTCTTCAATCAACTAGAACGCGCAAAAAACATTACAACAACATAGAAATACACGCACAGATAATTGCACAGCAGTGTTGCTTTAATATTTTTGTATAACAACAGTTGTGCGATTTGTCTTTTACTTAGTGCACCAATCACAGTTTTGACAGCGTAATATAACAGTGACACAGCGTACAGTTCTGAATGGAATGTAAGTGTCAATTATGTTGTTTACGGTTGTTTTCTACAGCACTGTGTTATGCACTATCATCGTGTATTTTTGCGTTTATATTTTTTATTTTATTTCCTCATGACATGAGCAGAAAAAAAGGTTGACGCGGCGGGTCTTAATTGACGCGCGCGAGGATAAGAGGCACACTTTTTTCTTTTAAATTTGCTTTTAAGTTTTTTCTAAGTATGTTTTTGTCCGCTTAACATTTTTGTAAATATCGTTTCTTATTTTTTCTTTGTTGTTGTTTTTGTATTACTTTGTCCTTGGTACTTTGTTCGGTTTTATCTTTTTGCAGAGTTTATTTAAACAATGTCTGGCCCGTTGGTTTACCAAAATCAGTAAGTAAGTAAATGGTAGCACTCTTTTGTGTGTTTGTAGCGAACATTTCAAAACGTAGCTTTTGATGACTTTTTTGTTTTTTTATGTCCATTGCAAATTGTTTTACTCATCAAAGCATGTTAAAACAACTATTTATCTTGTCAACACAACATCTACACATGTTAAATGCACTGTTATCGTCTAAGGTTGAATTCTTGTCCGGACAAGAAATAAATGCACATGTCAACAATAATAACGCAGTTTACACGTGTACAGGTTGAGTTGACCAACTCAACTCTGTGTATCTCAACATGCTTTTGGTTGGCAACATGAAAAACAAGAGTGAAACATCATAAAGAAAATTAAACATGAAGCTGTGGGATTATAAAGATGTGAAAGAGCACTTTCGAACAAGGAAATGGACATCTAAAAAATGTGGTCAGTTTGTATTTTGTTTTTTCGTTTTTTACATATTTTCAGCTTACCTGGTCATGTACGGCGCCGATGCGATATTTGTCTTATCGGGCCACAGCGTGTAGAGCACAGTGGTCAAGAAAACCAGCGTTGCTAGCGTGAAGTAGCAGTATTTTAACTGTGAAAAAAAAGAGAAGGTACGCCATAGAGTGAGGTTGACGTCAGTTCTCCGATATTCAAAAGGAAGTGATATCAGTTTGGACTGCTGAAATAAACAACACTTGCTAATGTCACACTAAGGTCAACGGCTACCTCTAGGCCTGGCACAAGATTATGAAGAGATAAGAACAATTTTGCTTGCGTTCATACTGTATTCAAATCTCCCCTCTGGAGTCACTTATCGATCTTACTCTAAGTCGACTGTGAGGGTGCTAACTAGCAGGGTCCAGGGCCGACCTAAATCGTTCGCGGGCACAATTTTAATTACACGGCTGACCAAGGATCGACTTAGCCCGATCCCATAGTTTTGTTTTCACTGGCACCGATTCAGAGGCGACCTAAAATCTGTAGTGTGAATGCAAGGAACTCAGTCTCCTTGTTTGTTTGTTTATCAGTGTTTGTTTATTACTTATGTAAGGTTATTTCCACATACAATAAACAACCAATAAAGATGTATTCGTATTCATGTTTGTCAATAAAGAACGATATTTATTGTCTTTGTTTGTTTGCATGTTTATTTACTACAAGTGTGGCCAGTAAATAATACTTTAAAAGTTTCTAATGCAATTCCACATATGAAATAAAGCATACCCTTCTTTTGGCTATGAGGATTAAATACTCGTATGTGTTCACCACGCTCTCTGAACAAGCACCTTTTCTAATAACTCACGAAGGGATGCATCTCTGCTTGTCATTTTGTTTGCCCATCAACCATTCTATTTTCGAGCTCAGTAAACAACATCAAACAAATATATGATAAATAAAATACTTCCCTGTGCAGATAACATTATCTGTACTTACTCTTTATTTTCCTCGTGTTCTTCCTGTTCAGACAAAGTTTACATTAATCATAAACCTAATATCAAAATGGATAATACGCAGGGCAAAACTCGTCTATGTAAATTCTCTTTGTGATGAGAGTGGATACAGTAAACACAGGTAATGTTCTCTGCACGCAAGCGACATTTTATTTATCGGGCATTTATTTGGTGTTGTTTGATGGACTTGAAAATAGGATGGTTGGGCAAAATGACAAGCAGAGATGCATCCCTTTGTGAGTCATTAGGAAGGGTCCATGAGTATTCAGAGAGTGCGGTAGACACACATGGGTGCTTAATCCTCACGGCAAAGGCGCAGAATGCTATATTTCATATATGTGCACAGTGGGATTGTATTAGAAACTTTTAGAGTATCATTTATTGACAACACTTGCAAACAAAGATACAAACGAAACAAAACAAAAACAAAACAAACAACGTTCTATATCGACAAACATGAATACAAATACAACTCTTTATTGATTCTTTATTGTAAATGAAAATAATTATACATAGTAAACAAACACTAATAGACAAACAAACAAACAAGGATACTGAATTCCCCGTGGTGTGAACGAAGTAGTCTATTACCAGATATGTCAATTACATTAAATTTTACGACAGTGATGACGAAACTGTCCATGCTATACCTTTTTTTATTAATTTATGTATTTAATCTGTGAAACACATAAAGCAAAGGACAGGAAAACGTAAACAGGACAAAAAGCAAAAAGAGTTAAAGGAGAAGAAAAGTTCACAAAACTAACATTTCCACTTCATTCTATGTTTTTCAAGTATTCCATTCTTAAGGGCAATATTGTGTTCAACTTCTTTGATTTTACTAACCACTCTCGTGTAGTTACCTATTGTTAATGTCTTTGGGGTTCTGACATTACAATGAATGTATTGTTTCGCAAGGATGAGTAGATGTTCTAAAAGAATATCCTTTGCAATGAAATCATAACCAAAAATGACTGACATGGCATCGAGTTGAATATCCATATTGAAAGCATCGAAAACATATAAAGAAAATTCTCTCCAGAAATCCTACTATTGGACAAAACCAGAAGCGATGTAAAATAGAGTCAAGACTTTCAAGACAGAAATTACAGAGTTCACTTTCTACTCTACCCGATTTCTCTAAAATTACATTGGTAAAAATATTTCTATGTAGAAGGTGGAACTGGAAAATTCTACTTTTTGATTCAATAGTACACTTATATGGGAGGCTGAATATTTTCTTCCAATTTTTTACATCAAACTCGCCAAATGTCTTTGCCCAGAAATTCATAGTTTTTTTCTGGCATAGAAACAAAGTCTGTCATTATTAATTGAGGGATAAATTCAGAACATTTCTTGTTAAATACATTAATATGAAATTCTGAATGGCATGTATATAAAGGGTAAGACATGCTTACATGATATTTCTTCTTGTATTCCATGATAGCTTTGACAATACCGAAATAAGTAATAAAATTAATTTGTACATTGTGTCTTAACCTAAAACTATTGTATTCAACAGCCGAACCTGCAATAATGAAATCTGTCAAAAAGTTAACATTACAATCATTGAGTTTCTTTGAAAAAATAGCTTTCCCATCTATCAGAATGTCAGAATTGTTCCATACAATACAATCTGACTGAGGATTCACATTATTCTGAAAATTTAATTTTCACCAAGTATGAATTATGTCGTGTAAAAAAGGATAAACTTTGAAAAAATTAGGAATATGGCGAATGTGCAAATTACAATGAAAAACAAATAAACCACCAAGTGAGGACAAAAGATGGGTGTAAATTAACTTAATTTGGGTATTGTTTTCCATCTGAATCAGTCTTTTTACCCATCGAACTTTCATGGCCATGCAAATCGCCCTGAACTTTGGAGCTTTCAGACCTCCAAATTGTCGATCATTCATGAGAATGGTCCTTTTTATTCTATCACCCTTATTGTTCCAAATAAATCTGAAAATAATGTGCTCTAAATCTTGAAAAATATTGTCTGGAGGATTGGTTATCACCGAAGCAAGAAAAGTAAGTTTTGACAATGCAAGACTTTTCAAAATAGTAATTTTGCCATTCAAAGAAAGATTTCTGGCTGACCATATATAAAGGAGAATCTTCATTGACTGGATTTTTGGTTCATAATTCAAGGCAAAGATATTTTCTTTTACACTAAGAGGAATAAGGACACCTAAACATTCAATTGGGCCATGTGACCATGCTATACCTGGTTATGTTAAGTTATCTCTACGTGCTCATGCCTTACCGTGCTGTTCGGTTGACTGCTCTGATCGTGGCTCAGTGAATTTTTTTAGGTTCTCCCTCGCGCCTGCGCGTCGCAGAGCTCAAATTCTATGACGATCGCACTCACGTATTTCTACAGAAGTGAAATACGCCACGTACGTCTGTGTTGTCGGCCATTTGAAAAAGTTACCGTTACGAATTGATGGAGTGCAGATACATGTACCAAGAATAATAGACCAGAAAAAATATCATATTCCATTGCTAAAACTGTACAATGTCATTTACACTATTGAGCACGAGAGTGATTTGTCGAAGTACATTCTTTGAAAAGACAGCTTTAGATTTCTGGCCTGGACATGTTAATCAAATAAAATATGGCAGTATTGCAACTTTGCAAAGTACATATAATATCTTAGTTTCGTTCTTCGATTGTATTGTCATTCGCAGTTGAGGATTATATAATGTACATACTGCACTGGCCATTCAAATGTATCTGCATATTTTAACGTTGCATTGTGAGTTAGTCCTACTCATTGAACACACTATAGGCCCTTTGGCTAGGGGTCGTGGATGATTAATATATACTTTACAAGCAATACTCGATACGTGTAAGGGCAGGAAGTTAACTGAACTCGATATGCATTTTTTCATTTGGTATTTGGTGTTTACTTTATATCACACACATAAACTATATCATTGTTATAGCTTACTTTTCCCAATAACCAGGATGTATATCGAGCGAATGCGTAGACATAAAAATCCTACATTCAGTGTTGTTTGCTAGTTAAATGCAAATAATATGCAAAATATCTAAATTTATGTAGATGACCTAAATCCTAGCTAAGCTAGGTTCTGCCCTCTTGGCAATTTGGTCAGGTGATCGACTAACATAAAATTACTTTACTTTTTGTTCAGAATCTGCTTCATTTACTCAGACTCGACTAAAGATTAGCAATCTAATGGTAAAACTTTATCACACCCGAAAAGGTCAGACTTGCTGGGTTTTGGACTAACAATGGTTTGCGATCGTCAAATTTGTATCAATTGAGAGACTGGACATGTTGTTAGACAACTTCCGATAATCTAGGGCACTATGGTCGCTTTGGTATTTGTTCAAGGTCAGCTTTTGTTCTGTATCTTGCTCGGGCGTATGCGGTAGTTACTGGTTAGCAGTGTAAACGTCATAGTTAGCTCGACAGTCAAGGCTTCAATTTACTGTATCAAGATATCCATATGCCTACAGACTTGGCGCATGTCTAATCTTGAGACATCAAGAGTTAGCAACAAGGCACTGCTGCAGCAACGCAATTGTTAAAGGACGTCAGCTATTTCTCGATGTCGTCCAGTGAAAGTGTAAGCTAATGAAGTGCATGTACAATCCCAGTATAAACTTCACAACACTTCAATTTGTATCCAATAATTCATGCCATGGGGAGGGGGGTTTCAGTACTCCCCCTACTAAGGAGGGGGTCCAGGATACTGTTAATGCCGTATCGTCCACAATCGATAGTGCTTTATCAATTGATGTTGAGCCTCAAAATTATGAGTGTAATATTCCATTGGAACAGATGTTTAGCTTTTAAGTGAGTAAAGTTGGTTGCAATGCCGAAAAAGCACTTTCATTATAGCAGTATTGAAAGATGTCTCTTCTCACCTTTATCCAAGGCATGGTATGGTCAGTCTATCGACTCCGGAGAGCATCCGCGTTTCCTCGATGACAACGGGTCGTGATCTGCGATATGACTTTTAGTTACCTATTATGTAACAGGGGAAAGTGTCATGCACAAAGATAGGAACAACAGTTCAGTATTCCACAAAAGGGTGACAATAAAGAAACAAATATCAATGAACGGCAACTCACCAGCTTACTGTCTGGCCAGGTCAGGTCCTGTAATTTGCACTCAACCCAGCCCCTTCATACTGTGGCTCACGCACAGTGGGTGTTCATAGACGTTGTCATATCACTTCTGAGACCATCGTCACTGCATCGCTCACCTCAAATCCTGCCTCGATGGCTTCTTTCTCTCTGCACTTGGGTCGAAAGATAAATTTGCATAAACCCCGACAAGTGTGCATGGAAACTGATGTAATTAAACCAGAGAATAGACACTTACGTCATACGTCCTTTAATACCTAACAAAAGGGAGGTTATAATAAGCCGTAATCACAGTCCTTCAGGGACTGTGACGTTATTGAAGTATGCGTAGCGTCTTTGTCACGTGAAAACCGGACGTCGAATACATGTAGCACAGACGTTCGGAACGTCAAACGACAATTTTACACGTCATTATAATTACATATGGTGTTGCGTCATGGCAAATCCATTGTGCATTTTGTGATAAAAGCACCAAACTTGGCTCAGATGTGTCTTAATATGTGCTGAACAAATTCAGATACCGAGCCACTGAAAATCTACCGAAGCGTTGCCATGGCAACCATTTTTTTCAAAATGGCTGCCAGACAGGTATTTCTCACCTAGTAAATGTTAATTGCAGAAGTGGTTTTGACTAACTTTAGGTTGGATATTTTCAATAAGAAACTCTGAAAAGAGTTGTTTGAAAATTCTTTTAAATTTTCTTCACCACCTGACTTGTTAAACGGGTAAATACAGACAAAAAACACAATTCTTATGCATAAAATTCACGGTATTAGATCCTATAAAAGGATGACGCTATGTCAGCAGTCAAGAAATGTTAGGCCGTGGGCTAGAGGGGTCTACTTGCACCCCCAGGATAACAAACCTGTCTTTGTAGAAGCCTTGGGATCCCTAGAATACGAAATAGAATTTTGACAGAAAAAATATAGGGATGCAATAACTGTTATAGTCGACTTTTGAACGGTACCGCAAAATAACCATTTTGCTACCCACGTGCATTTTTCTTGTAGTACTTGTAAGTCATCTGCTAAGTTTTTTTTAACATAACCTGACTTGTTGGATATCAGTGATTAGAATGGAAATTTATTCCTCTTTAAAATGACATGTGTAATATGCAATATCTTCGATAGATTTATATGAAATGGGACAAAACTTACCCAATACCCCAAAAATCTGAAATTCTACCTATTTTTTACGTTGGCATAACACAAAAGGCAATGCTTTGTATGACATCTGTTTATTTGCTACAGGGACATGTCAAAATGTGAAATAGACTTTTGATAGGAAAAATATTGGGATGCTATAGGTCTACCGGTCATACTTTGAAGGGTACCGCAGAATTACAGTATTGCCAACTCGCATGCGTTTTTGTTAAACCTGTCTTCTTGTAAGTAATCTGCTGAGTAAGCTCAGCATAACCTAGCTTGTCGGCTTACATTGGAAAGGAATTTTATTCTGCTTTTAGATGACATATTTTAATATGTAATATCTTTAATAGCTTTTATAAAATATGACCAAAACTTACCCTATACCCCAAACTTTATATTGCAAAATTACTGTCACTGCTTATCTCAAATTCTACCAATTTTTACCTAAACATATTACAAAGGGCAATTCTCTGTATGCAATCTGTTTTATTTGCTACGGAGACATATGAAAATATGAAAGAGACTTTTAACAGAAAAAATATTGGAAAAGGGAACTGTAAAGTCAAAGTATTGCGAATCGCATCTTTTTTGTTAAACGTAAAATTCTACCACTTTTTAACCTAGACATATAATAAAGGGTAATGCCTTGTAGAAAATCTGTTTTATTTGCTACAAGGCCAAGTCACAAATATGAAATAGACTTTTAACTGAAAAAATACTGGGACGCAATAGCTGTCACAGTCATGTGTTGAAGGGTACCGCAAAATCATGATTTTGAGACCCACGAACATTTTTGTTAAACCTGTCTCTGTTTAAGTCATATGCCGAGCCTAACTTATACATAACCTGGTTGTGGGGTATCATTAGTAAAGCGATTTATTTTTCTTTAAGGTGACCTTTTGTAATATACAAATATCCTTTTACAGTTTTCATGAAATAGGACCAAGACTTACCTAATACCCAAAAAGATTACATTTCAAGTTACGGCTTATCTTACATTCTACCATTTGTTTTTGCTCCACACAATACAGAAGACAATATAATGCTTATATGAAATCCGTTTTGTTTGAAACAGACGTATGTCAAAATATGAAGTGAACTTAATATGATTTAGTCGCCACTGGGATCATATTTCTAGGGGTACACAGATACGGCAAATTTCCTGAAACATATAAATTTTTATCAACACGTCTTTATGAAAGAAGTCAGCCAAAATCATAGTCACGGATGATCTCAAAATATTATTGGCATCGTATATTAAATTATTTTGTTTCAAGTTTGTTTTATAAGATTTGACCTTAAAGGTTCTTATGTGGAACTCTAATTTAATATTTTTGGCAGAGCAATTCTTGAAAACTTATTATGGTACGTGTTCTACTCGCTGTAATGGAGACGAAAAAAGAAAGGCATTATACTGAATTATACAACCAACTGAATGACAAGCAAGGTGCGGAATTGAGCCTTTAAAGGTTTTGTTTTCTAAACTGTATCAATGAGCACAGCTAATTCAACAGTTTAGCTGATCCAATAATCGTTTCTAAACATTATACATTACATCAAAATTACCTGGGCGTTCCTGAAGAAAAACTTGTATAGATATATCCGAAAGCTGGACTTTCTTCATTAACAAAATATTATGGAATAGATATACCTGACAGTTAGCTGCTCTAATTATCGTTTCTAAACTTCATAAATTAGCATAAGTGTCTAAAGTTATGTCATATAGCTTGGCTTTCTTCATTAACAAAAATAGGGATATGTCCAATATTTAGCTGCTCTAATGATAATTTCTAAACTTCATAAATAAGCAGAAATTAGCTAGCCATTCTTAAGTACTTTATTCCTGGATATATCCGATATTTGGTCGATTTAATTATCGTTTCTAAACTTTATAAATTGGCTCAAGTTTAGCTGGCATTCTTCAGTAAAATATTTTCAGGATATATCTGATATTGAACCGATCTAATTATCGTTTCTAATCTTTACGAATTAAATACAAGGATGTTCTATAGTTTAAAAGCATGTATCTGATACTTGATCGATCTCATTATTGCTTCTACACTCAGTATACTTTATAAAGTAGTTCAGATTTAGCTGGGCTGACATACTCGCCAGCTGACTAGCCATGCAAAAGCAAGCAGAGATCCGAGGAGTGCCAAGCAGGGACATGACGGACAAAAGTGCAGGATTGTGTTTTAGCTTTGCTTTCCCTACCTTTCATGTTTGTTAAAACAAAAGAAAGTGGAGTAATACAGTTTAATTTATGGTGCCACGTTTTGCATTTCAATGACAAATTATGTACGACCAAGAAATTGCTACTAAAATATACGATGTTCAAAATATTATAGGCATGAATCCATATTCATGCAATAGACCAATGACATTGAAATAACTATAACCAATATCTAAATCATGAAATAGATATCAAATTTTACAGGATCAGTTTATGTGAAATGAATTATGAAAAGGAATGTATAAAATATAGTACATATAGCCGAAAAATAATATAAAAATATGATCGTTTTCTCCACGTGGTCAAATTTTAAACGGTCGCACTTATGTACTAATTGTAGTTACATGATAAATCTCTAACATTGACAATTAGGCCTATGGGGATAAGAGATTTCCCCCCAGAATGTTATTGTTTTTAACGTTAAAACTAGAAGGTTTGTTATACAGTAAATATATTATGCTTTTTTGTATGTAGGCCTACACGTGAATGTAGATGAACAAGAGTGAGATATTGGGTTAAATTCACCGCACAATTTTCCATGTCAGGCCTTGTGATTAAGAACATCCTGCAAAACTTGTCAATGGGCCGGCTGACTTATAAAAATTAGAAAATATAATTAGTCAATTGCAAAATCGTGATCGATCTCCTATTTGAGCACGCTCAACTTGTCTAGATACACGATATGCTAAGCTGTGCTTTTAAACTTACACAAAGCCCACTTTTCTCTCTCTATGCGAGGGAAGCGTTCGTGTCTGACGCCGCCATCGTTTATCTCATTCAACCCATGAGCACTCGGGGAAAAACAGCCTTGCAAACAAAAGAGCATCGCGATGTCGAACCTCGAAAGTCGACGTTCTGAGAGGAGTGAAACAAGAGAAAATTGTGAAATATGTAAAACTTCTGAAGAGAAAAAAGAAAATTATTTTGTCAACAGAAAATGATCATCGTAGATTGTTCATAGCTGAGTGGTGGTTAGAAATAAGGGACTGGTCAGTTTCTTCGGCCTGTGGGGGGGCGGTGGATTCATGGGGGGTCACCCTGTTTTTGACTTTGGTGATAGGGGGGTCACCATGTTTTTGAAATGCCTAATAGGGGGGGGGGTCAGTGTGTTATTGAATTTCGACACAGGCTCATCATTGCCTAAAATGCATTGTGTCAGCCACAAATTTCATCATTCAGTTGCATTTTTCGGCGCGCCCTTCGGGTGCGTAACTTTAATAATCAGACATATTTTCAGCACGCCCAACTTTAACATATCAGGCATACATGTATCAGAGATATCTGTATGTTCAATATTTTTCAGCGTGCTCTTCGAGCACATTACTTTAATATATCAGACATTTTTCAGCACGCCCTTCCTGTGCATGACTTTAATAAACAAGAAATATATATCAGAGGTATCAGGATGTTTCATATTTTTCTCCGCGCCCTTCGGGCGCCATACTTTAATAAATCAGAGATATATGCCAGAGATATCTTGATGTTTGCTAAGTGAAAGTGTACCGTTATGAAATCTGCATTTCATATGAAAACCATGACAAATTCCTGATACTTTTCTGTTCTCTGTATGAGAATTCAGTATGAGAAAGCAACATGCACAAATATTTCACAATATATATTTGATAAAGTGACTTGTTTTAGAGATGGAAAAATGACAAGATATCTTTCATTGTCATTGATGCAACTGTTTTCCTTTGTGTCTCAGGTTTTCTGTAGAATGCTTTTTTATGACCAAAATAACAGTTGAAAAGGCAGTTTTTGTCATTAGCTGTGCTTTTATGGTTTCAATGTTACAAGAAATGGTCATCTCAGACACTGCACACATCAGATTTAGCAAAAATGCCTCTCTATGGCTTCTCAGGAGATTTACTTGGATGGCTGGCAAGTCTTAACACCCATCAAATTTTTGATTTACTGCTTTTTCCTCTTTGATATTAATGATTGACATCCATTTCTGTTCAGGACATCTGGTTAAGCATAGAAAATGTGAAATACATTCACAACTCATTCAAAATGTACTGTATTCAAACGTCAAGATTGACACTTTGAAATTCCTATCTTACAACTGACATGTCAAACAATTTCATTAAAACACAGAATGACTGTTAAAATATAAATGTATGTAAAATATAAAATATATTAATATTAAATATACACATACACACACACACACACACACACACACACACACACACACACACACACACACACATATATATATATATATATATATATATATATATTTTATGTCCACCTTTTGTTTTACAGTTGTCGCGTGCAGGGGGGGGTCACCCTGTTTTCGAAATTTGGGATGGGGGGTCACCTTGTTTTCAAAATTTGGAATAGGGGGGTCAGCCACTTTTTGACGTCGGCAAAAAATAATCCACCGCCCCCCCCCCCGGCCGAAGAAACTGACCAGTCCCTAATGTTCATTACAGAGTGCTACATCTCGACGCTCCTTTGTTTGCAAGGCTTGTTTTCGCCCGAGTGCTCATTGGTTGAATGATTACGATTGCGGCGGATATACCAACACTTCCCTCGCATAGAGAGAGAAAAGTACGCTTTGCGTAAGTTTACAAGCGCGGCTGAGCACATTGTATACCTAGGTGAGATGGGTGTGCTCGAAAACGATGATCAATGCAAGTTTTGGATTCAAAATCGGCTGTTTTCGGCGGAGAAACCGCACCTTCTTTCCGAGAGCTATCATCTGCAGCGGTTTTGCCTATATACTAATAGCATTTGTGGTGGGAGGCGGTATAACACCGGTAACACACCCCTGCCATGCAGAACTTGGTCTAGAATGGGATGTTGTGTTGTGAAATAGAATTCAGAATGGCATGTTGTTGTTGTCAAATGAAATTCAGAAGAGCATGTTGAATTGTAAAATAGAATTCGGAATGGCATGTTGTGTTGTCAAATGAAATTCAGAAGTGCATGTTAAATTGTAAAATAGAATTCGGAATAGCATGTTGTGTTTTAAAATAGAATTCGGAATGGCATGTTGTGTTGTGAAATGAAATTCAGAAGAGTATGTTGAATTGCAAAATAGAATTCGGAATGGCATGTTGTGTTGTAAAATAGAATTCGGAATGGCATGTTGTGTTGTGAAATGAAATTCAGAAGAGCATGTTGAATTGTAAAATAGAATTCGGAATGGCATGTTGTGTTGTAAAATCAAAGTAGTAATTTTGGCATGGATTGGACACCATACCTTGTCCAGGTTCATTCATTCCAGGCCATTCGGATTGTCTGTCATTGGTGTGCAAAGTCATATACCAGGGATATGTTGCCACAGGTGATATGTACAGCAACCACTGTGCGTGTGATCCCTTTCACTTTGGGGTCAAAGCTCCAGGGGTCCCATATAACATTTGTTAATGCCAAAAATACACATTAAGGCTGTTTTTCCATAAGTCGTCCACGCTACAAAAGCTTCAATTATTGGAACTCTTGTAAACATTTCCCGTATCCTGCAACTGATTATCACTTCTGGCAACATTGTAATGATGGCATTCCACAAAGTGGTGACGTCAAAGATGTGTGTACTAATGGAAATAAGGTCAAAGGTTACGTTCTCAAAGGGGCGATGAATTATTCAGGTGCCGCCAACTAAGCTGTTCGTGCAAAAAGGTGTTCGTGCGCAGTTTTTCAGCGGGCGGGCAAATTTTGAAATTACCTAATCAGCTGGCGGGGAGAAAAAGTCGGTATTTACTGTGGGCGGAGAAGAAATGTCATTATTTTCAGTGGGCTGGGAGAAAATTTTTACAGTGGGTACTGGAAAATACGTAGGGGGGGAACAAAGCCGTCGTTGATAGAACTAACTTAGAGGCAGCAATATTCCAACGTATACTGCTAGCTTCTGGCAAAGTTTTGTATTGATCTGGGTTGCCTAGTGGGCATCTAGTTGGCAATTTCAGTAGTGGGGAGAGGGCAGTGGGGAGCTTGAATTGTTGTGGGGAGAGGGGAGCGGGCAGACCATAGATGCTGAAGGGCAGTGGGCATCAAAATTCAGTGAGAGGGCACATTTTCTGTGTTTGCCAGTAGGAGGGGAGTTACGAACAGCTCTACTTTCCCCTCCAAATTTTAGGTCAAAGTCAAAAAATAAGTAAAATTGGTATATCAGCCTTTAAAACATGTTTTGTGAAGATTTTGGGAAATCAATGAAATTTACTAGTTGGCGGCACCTGATTATTTTGGGGTAAGAGTTTGGAATGGGGATTTGGAAACGTCCAGCCTTGTGACTGATTTGAACAGTACAGCGGGAGAGTCACACTTCAAACTTCCAGCCCTCTGACTTCTAGAGATCGTGTATTAAATTACTTTAATTTCTGCTGTAAACCGTGAAAATCAAAGAAGATACATGATGCGTGAACAATATTTCTCCAAAGCGTGCAAATTTGGATAAATTTTATGAATTTATTCTGGTAAGTACACAGTATGCCTGAGCAATACTGCTCAAAACTGGGCAAAGTTAGTGCAGTATGCCTGAGAAATACTTCTTATTACTGTGCAACCTGTGATAAAATTTATGAATATATTCTAATAGGTATATATGCGTTAACCATATGTCTTAAATACATGCAAAGAAGTTATTGATATGTTTATCAAGCAGACTCTATTTATTTAAGTCTTTTTTGCTCGTTGCTTCCACGACCGCCTCGTGGCAATGCTGGTCAATTGCTCAAGTAATCACTAAGACGTCCTCTTCAAATTGAATCTCTTGCAAACTAATTACACTTATGTTTCTCTCAGTATATTTTGACGAATAACAGGACACTGTAATGAACTGAATTTAAAGCATATTAATTGGCGAATTCCAAAAACCTTTCACCAAAACTTAAAATTGAACCGATATCATCAAGGTACTAGATCAATTTAAGCAGAAATCTGTTCAAATCTTTATCGCGATATTTTCCAACTGGGAAAAGTTATTGATAAATTGTATTCATTGATTGTGCAGATAGCTGAAATCAAATAACGGTTCCAAATAACGATACAAATGTACACTGCAGAGACACTCCATCTGACTGTTAGCGTCCATAACGATCCGCAGCTAAAACTCACAATTAATGCATTGGCACCGAGTCTTACACACGCACTCTCTCACTCTCTCACATGTACTATTTTTATGGGCTTTACATATACTATTTTGAGCCCCGGAAACCAGGATTGAAAAGTAACTTGAACAACCTAATATTGAAAAGATCAATATGTTTACACTTTAAATATATCGGTGCAAAACATGAAATAGCACAATCACTGAATGTATCGTTCTGGTGTGATAATTTACGAGAGCTCGAAAACAGAAACCATCATCGAATATACTGCCCTGATATGTTTAAAGACAAGCCAACTGACATACGAATTAAAAACATAGGATCTAACCAAAATGATATGTTTCAAGTGATAGTTTTCGTTTCTCAGTTGTGAAATGTATTTCGGTACAGTGGGCATATTTTTCATTTCATTTTAAGAAGTGGGTATATTTGTGTGATTTGTGAAATATTTGCCCAGAACTATTTTGGTAACTGTATTGTTATAAAAGATTTAACAGATTTACTAGTTTCCCTCTTCCTTGAATTTTTAATCTCATTTAGTCTTTTGAACTTGCAAGAAGATGATAATTATTTGCCAATCATGCCCTGCCACTATATTACTTTATTCTTGACAATTTCAGATATTACCTTTCACACCACGCAACTATCGTAAAATATTTCCAATCGTGTTCGAAGATATTTTCATACCTATTTGTAATTGTATTTTTATTAAAGACGGCGTTTAGACAAGATTGGGGTACAAAATGAACCCATTGAAAGTGATGTACTTGGAACCACTGCTGAAAACCGCATAATCGTCGTGAGGACCGAGTTGTAACCAAACTTCATCTTCGGCCACCAAGTCCAACATCACGCTTTGACTTTGCATGATGTCACGGGTATCTGGATCGCCGTCAGTTAACATGGATACGGCCAGTTCTCCGTTCTTCACCAGCGTAATTCCGATGGAGTGGGAGTGATATGACCGCATGGTGAAGGAGAAATAGTAGATGCCAGGAACTTCGCAGGTGAAAATACCAGTATCGATGTCGAAATCTTTTCCCTTGTTTGCGTTTTGCTCGTCATATGTAACGATTTGTGCCTGTGAAGAATCTCCAAGCATGAGTCGAGTTCGGACTCCCGAGAAAGCACACTTCTTCGATACTGTAATAGACAGGATGAACGCTTTGGTAAAATGTACCTCCTGAAGTGTTCCATACAACTATTTTAAATCGTCACTCTACCGCCTATACGCCATCCTCATATCCGTTAAAATATGTGGATGTGTAAGCATTACGTCCCCGTGCAATAAGAGTGTCGTCTGTAGACTTTAATCACCATCATTTCTACGTGACCCGCCGTGTCCATTGCATTGGACTATTTGTGTTATAAATGTAAATGTCCACAATTACAAGACATAACTTAAAGGGAGGCAGTCGTCGGAACTACGCGTGTGCGACTTTCTTGTTTACAAACAATGTATTTCATGCACGATTATGTCTAGATGCATGGTGTCAACATAGCTGCAACGTTTAAATTTTACGATATCCATTGTTAACAAACATGTTTTAACTTTCATCAATCGCCAACGTACCCTAAATACAGTGTTTACATCGGTCGTTGGGGTCCCTGGCAACCTTTGAGCAGAGTTCCGACGACATCCTCCCTTTAAACATTGATGATTGTGTCATGTACTATGATAAATTTGTAAATCGATTTCAGCGACTGATAGTGTTTGCTACATGAAATGCCTGGGACTGTCCAAACTAACCGCTGAATAACAGTCCATATTCTTCCAGAACAATCATTCGTTTAGAAGTTTGTCATTGTGGCGGGATTTCATCGTTTCCCTAGACCATAAAGATCATTATTTGGTGTAAATGTGAAAAACTGCACGGTATTTACTTATATACGTATATTAATGGTTTATGTCAATTCCATTTGAAAGTGGTCTAAAACCCATAAAATATTACTCATTAAACAGTAATACGAAAACATGTTTGAGTAATTTCTCGCTGAAGTTTTGGAATCTTTCCATTTTACAGAAAATATAATTTAGTAAGAAAACAGTCTTTGATTCCTATCGAAATCATTTTATGTAATTGTAATACGTTGCATCGATGCATCTATCACTTTTGCAATGTCCTTCCCTGAGAAGACAACTGAGCCCCATGTTTGTTTGTTTGTGTAAGATACACACATGGGCTCCATCACCGTTATCTACATATTATTACTTGGCAAAATCATATCTTACATTTTCGGAAGAGTACATATATCACGGTCGGGAAGAGGTCGGCCCGGCAAAATCTAAGGGGGCATTCTAAAATTTGAAACTGAAAAGGGATTACTTGCACCTTTCAAAATCCACATATGTCCACCTTGTCAAAAATCCTCGTATCAATGTACAAAAAATTCCCGGAAGTAAAGGTCATTCTCTAAATATTTTCATTCTCTGAAGCCAGTGTACTATGGCTTGAATAGGAAATAAATATTACATATTAAACATCTGTAGAATAAAAGCTTGAACAACGTTAGTGTGTTGCTATTACAGCTATTCTAAATTACCTTCATGTCTCATTTCAACGAAAATAGTCCATATTTATTCATTACCCAACTCTATTCCCCTCCATTAGTTATTCCCATGGATCACCAACCGTGAGGATTATCGTTTTGACCGTGACTAAACCACTCATTTTACATTATGACCTGCTAAACTTTAAAGTCTATTTTTTTTTTCATTTCACCTTAAAACTCATTCAAAACGCGTCGAATGAACCCCTTGAAAAGATTATTGATGTCAAAAGTGGCAACGAGGTGAATCGTTTGTAAGTTTTCGTGTTTTACGATAATTTTGACGATATATTTGTAATTACAAAGAGCTGTTCAGTGTCTAATACGCTTGAAAGACACATTTTAAGTTTTCTCATCTTATCTTTCCTTTTGCTGTGTCAAATTAGTTTATCATTCTTTGTAAAATCGTTGTTTTCCCGATAAAAACGCAGCGCATCGAGTGAAGCACCGGAGTGAATGCAACTTATCGAATATTCAAAAGGTGACAAACTATCACTGAGATTTCTTTACTCATGTCGTTACATTCTCTGAAATAGTTACTTATAATGTCATTAAATTTATGCATGTTTTCAAAAATCAAAGTACAATAGATATACCGTGTGACGATGAATGTCCCTTAGAGCTACCTATAATATGATCTGTAAGTCATGAAGTAACAAAAAAATTGAGAAGTGCCTTCAACTATGAGTCCGCTGTAATTTTTAGAAAAAAGTTTATCACTCAATCATTTTAAATTTACACGGAACATGTTGAATAGATAGTAAAATTTTGTTCACTAAGCCCTTAGCAAATATGAATTGAGCCAAAATGCGAATTCATAGATAAACAGGCGTTACATGCCGAATGATGACAAATGGTAGCATATGGACAATTGTTACAATTTGTCCCCTCAGAATTATAAAAAAATAATTTAAACAGATCTTACTGTTTGATAAGGTAGAACTCAGTTCCTTTACGAATGTTTTGTCTCCCAAAATCATATTCTGCACTTGATTAGCAGATTTGGTGTTGACGGGCGATTCTTTCTCAAGATCACGGAGGCGTTCTTCTAATTTCTCTTGCTTCTCTGTCAATTGCTGAATCTTTCTCTCTTGGATATTCAATTTTCTTTGTAAAGGAACGGTGTCATCTTCAGAGGCCTCCTCATTTCGTAGGTTACGTTTAATATTTGACCCGTCATTGGTGTATTCGCCGTCGATTGTTTGTTGCGATGTTACAACAGATCGAAGCTCCGCGTTTTCCCTCCTGAGTTCACTGTATCTGGCTTCTAGTTGTATCATTCGACGTAAAAGCTCTTTCATTGCGTCATCAATGCCGGTAGATGGCGCACTAGCCACAATGCCGACAGCGAGCAAGTAGATAAAGAGATTGGTCATCTTGATAACAATGTCGTGAACTCCTTACAGGAGGGTCCAGGTTTCTGTATTAAGTTATCAAAATATAGAAACTTCGGTAATTTAAAAGTAATACTTACTTCAGCTATTAGTTTCATTATTGTGAATCCCCTTGTAATCCATAATGAGAAGTTCAAATCTGAGCTTTTCACAGAAGATTAAGCGGACACAGAAACCTTGAAAAATCATTACGAACAACAATGAAAATAGTGTGTATTATTATTTTTGTTTGTAAAAATTTGTTAAATGATTTCCTCACTGTAATCCTATGCCGATTTACAAGAAGTCGATTTTTGACTATGATTCCATAGAAGAAGTAAAATAAACTCTATATCAAGTGAATTCCTAGAGTATACTAAGTGATATTTCAACCCCCCCCACCCCCCCCCCCCACTTTCAATTGATATAATCATGATGCAATCTCAATCTCATATTGACAATGTCGGACCGAAATGTGTTGAACAAACTATCACATGACTAATTCACTTTTAAAGCAAGCCAGCAATAAATCAACAACAACGACGACGACGACGACAACAACAACAACAGTTTAATACTACTGCTGCTATTATTATTATTAATTGTTAGATTATCCTGTTGAAATAGAGAAAATATAGCTTGTATGTGTACACAAATGAGATTTTTTTTTGTGTGTATTTATCTTGATGCAGTTAATCCTTGTCAAGGTATTTTTTTAATTTTTGTAATCTAAAGTTTATCTTTGACTAGCAACAGGAAAAATGGTATCTGCATCAGTCATCATAGCACCATTCGAACTCAGTCCATGACAACTTCTGCATGGATAAGACTTCAGAAATGTATGCTATCTTGCTTCATGTATGCCAGTTGAGTTTAAAATATTAACTCCGAGAAATATTTCACAAGTCCTGCACTTTCCTTGACAATATGGAGATTATGTAGGACTCTTTTTGAACCGACAAAGATTCTGAAAGTTTGATGCCACCGTCCGTCCCCCTTGCGGTTTTTGGAGATAGCTTTTAAAAGTTCAACACCAAACTAAAACGCGTACTATTCTGGCGCAGATGTAACTAAGGCATGAAGAATTACTTTGAGTTTCAGATGATTTTGCTAATATTGTGTATTGCCATGGATGTTAATTCTGAAAATGTTATTTAAACGCCCTGTCATTTTAATTTTCAATCGTGTTGAACTCCAAGATCACGTAATTCTGATTATTGGTGGAGGTGTTTTCATTAATCACATTGTATAGTATCGATATTGTTCACCAATCACAAATTAACCAATCACAATACTTGGTACTGATACTTTTCACCAATCACAGCACATGTTACATTGTATCGATACGGTTAATCTATCACCACTCACAATGCATGGCATCGATAAATTGTTCAATATTGACACCATGTCTCATATTCTCACGTCCCAAGTGCGCTTGGAGTGTAGAACACCAGTGTGAGATCAATTTGTTCTCACACTCTGTATTGTTGCGCGAACGAACACCTCGTATGTGAAACGTATGTTGATTGGTCGATTTTGCTCAGCGCCCAGTTCTCTGTACGAATTATTTGACGAATAGAACATCGCGTGTAATGTACAACTGGCACTATAGCTGACAGACGACTGAACCGCAGAGTGAACAGGTTGTTCTACATTTGAGTACGGTCAGCGTCGGCAACAAATACACGGAGGATGACCGCTTTTATGTTGTAAGGGACGGACCATTAGATCTTGGGAGGGGGTGGTCAAAAACAGAAAAAAAAAATTTCAGAGCAGAAAGTTAGGAAAAAAAAATCTTCAAACTAGTTTGCAAAATAAAAAAAAAATTAATAAGAAGACAAAGGCGTAAAAAAAAAATTTGCAGAAGTCTTGAAAATTTGAATTTTTTTTAGATTTTACCGACAGTAAGCAACTTTCTGTATTTTTAATACATCCTCCCGGCACATTTTTAATTTTAATTTATACATTTAGAGTGACTATATCCCTTATACTGGAAGTTGTGATTATCTTATCTTTTCAGGACTTTTGTATTCTGATCACTTGAAAATTATGAAATTATAGAGCCTGTTTTCTACTTGTTTCCTGCGTACAAACCAAGCAGGTACACTAGGTAAAACATTGAAACTATGGTATGGTTGTCAAGACAGAAAGTTGTATTTGCCTTTTAAGATCAAGGTAAACAGATGCCGGCCACATCAGTTTCATTTTTTTCACAGCATTTTATTACAATGATGAATGCAAGAATGGGTGAACAAGTAGAACACGTCAATAATGATGAAACGACATATCAAGTCATTATGTATTTTTTGCTTTTAAAAAGGCATTTTCAATTCTTTTTTCTCAAAAAACAGCCTCAAATAACAACAGCAACACATGTTTTAACATTCAACAATACACTACGTAGAATGCCATCTATCCAACAAATCCCAACACAAAAACACATAAAAGGGTTGAACTTTGAAAGTTTCTCGATAGCAAATACTGAATAAATCTGAATGGTTAATCGTTTTTGTGTAGCAAATTTCAAAGAAATTGGACAAGCCCTTTCAGAGAATACAGATTTTTTGACCATGAATGGCATAAATTGCCCAAAAAGACAAATATTGAAATTTCAACACATCTATACACATCCAATCAATTTGGACATGCTGCTACAGAGAAATAGATGTTTTGATCAAAAAAGGGCAACAATTGCTCTAAAAACACAAATATGCAAATTTCAATAGCTTATTTTAGCTTCTCAGCTTGTCAAAATCAATTGTAAATCATGAGATATGCATGATGTTTGGTGGGGTGAATGTAGGCATTTCACCACGCAGTAGAAAGGGAAGCCAGGAAACCAAAATAGTCAATTTTCAAAACTATACGAAGCTACTGAGGAGCAAGAAGACCATGTTTCAGAGGAAGATGTGTAATCCGAAAAAAATGCTCCCAAAGTGCCACCAAATAACACCATTTTTATCGCTATTTTCAAAAGCTCCAACAGCAGGAGGGGGACACCCCCCTCCTGACCTTCCCCCGCAAAAATACTCCCCAAGTGCCACCAAATAACACCATTTTAATCTCTATTTTTCAAAGCTCCAACAGCAGGAGGGGGGACACCCCCTCCTGACCACCCCCCGCAAAAATACTCCCCAAGTGCCACCAAATAACACCATTTTAATCTCTATTTTTCAAAAGCTCCAACAGCAGGAGGGGGACACCCCCCTCCTGACCACCCCCCGCAAAAATACTCCCCAAGTGCCACCAAATAACACCATTTTAATCTCTATTTTTCAAAAGCTCCAACAGCAGGAGGGGGGACACCCCCTTCCTGACCACCCCCCGCAAAAATACTCCCCAAGTGCCACCAAATAACACCATTTTAATCTCTATTTTTCAAAAGCTCCAACAGCAGCAGGGGGACACCCCTCTCCTGACCTCTTCCCAGTGACCGCTTGTGGTGCTTGGCACCACATGTTTGCCCTCTTTATCTTCAGACAGCGACGAACGAAAAAAAAATTATAAATCTGAAAATTTACTCTGAAAAAAAAAATTTGCACAGCTAATCTCAATTGGAAAAAAAAAATTTCAGAAATTTACAATAGTAAAAAAAAATTTTCACAATTTCATTGTGACCACCCCCCCCTCCCAAGGTCTAATGGTCCATCCCTAACGGGAGAATTCAGGCCATTACAAACCTATCGGCTGTGTACGCTCGTCGACATATTTTCTGGAGAAGAACTGACTTGACAGCGATACAGTTAGCGAAAGACTTCGATGAGCGAGCCATCTGCACACGAGGCTGTAGCAGACGACAGCATTCACGCAATGTCATCAACTGATTGGCCACTAGAGCTGTTTCGCAACATTTTCCACAGATGACCTGGGGAATTTTGTGGCTGACCAACAAAACAAAATTGCCATATCGGTAATCTACATGTTAACGTGTTTGATATGCACATCAATGAAAGGAACTTCATTTTTCTGTGCGGAATGATACAAATGAAACAAGAGCAATTGGGTGCTGTTTTTTGATAGTATAATATAAAATGCATTTTTCTAAAGATAGTTGAGGGACGTGAGAAAAATAATCCCACACCCCAATGGATTGGGATGGAATATCTCACACTCGTTGGGGAATTCTGTCTCACACTTACCTTCGGCTCGTGTGAGCCAGAATTCCCCAACTCGTGTGAGACATTCCATCCCAACCCGTTGGGTGTGGCGATTCTATTAATCTCTCTCTCTCTGGCCTGTGTCCAGGGAATTCTATGATTGTTGAACTATATCAATACCATAAATGTCTCCTATTTCGAAGGCACAAAGTCATAGTCCCTGTTTTGGCCTGTTTTCATAAAAAGCCACGCTGAAATAATTTTCATACTCATGTTTTTTGTTTAATATACAAATGACAATTATATGCTTGATTTCCTTTATAGAAGAAACTCTCTTAAACGTTTTTAAAACTCTAAAAAATTTCGTCATTGAACTGTGCATGAATACATTTGAATCACAGTGACTGTTCTTTCAAGTTGTCCATCACGCGAGTCGCTGTTGATGTGGTGACTAACATTAAGGGGGAAAAATGAAAATCTGAAATAATGTGGTGTAATCTATCATAGCCACTGTGAAAACTGGGATAGCGACTGCGTGGAGATGTTTGGAAATCAGGATCCAAGAACATCAGCCTAGGGTATCCTTAGCAATAAAAGAACACTTTATGTGACAAAACAGGTCACATCACCAACCTTAACAGTACAAATTTAAAGCATTAGTATAAGAAGATCACATTATCAAACTACATGTGAAGGAAGCTACTGTGAAATCAAACAAGGCTTCAGTCACTGAATAGTGTGGAGGAATGGAGTTAAAACATCTTCTTTAGTCACATTACTTGCATGATTCACATGACCATGATCTGCAGAAGTTTACGAATATCAATCTTAGCATAGCTGATGAAGACCATGTGAATTGGTTGAAATATCTTAGGTACGAATTTTGTGTTCAAAGCCGTCTTCAGTTGTAAAACATGCGCTGTGATAGCAGTTTCTGTACTGCGGTGTCTATCATTTGCACACTGTAACTTATTTTTGCATAAACGTTGTTAATTTGCAAGTTTTGCTGAATCCTGGCCGCGACAAGTTTTATAGGGACTTTTGCAAGAAAAATACAAAGATATCGGTTAACATATAACGACATGAAGATCTTCATTTTTTATGACTATTTATCTGATTCTTGACAACTCAACACTCAAGGCAAGGATTTATTCTAACGTTATAGTAACAAGTCTACTGTAAAATACTTCTGTAAAATACTTTGAATCAGCTGCATTTTAGCTAATTGAGAATTGAGTTGAATCAGCGGATGCTTATTTTCGCTATTAAACAAGACACTTTTGATCATTGTTAATGATAAGGAAAATGCTTGAATAAGCTGCATCTTTAATTGGCGACCCTTCATTCCAGCTAAATTAGCTCAAAATGATCGCTAAAATGATATATTTTATAGTATGTGGAAGCCGATTGCAAAAATGCACAAACAGATCGCATCAGGCAAATACTCACATATTTTTGATCTAGCATAGCTGTTTCTGAATATAATTTTCAACTTAGGGCTGTCAGAGTAAAATCTAGTTTTGTCTCCTGTCATCTCGTCATCTCCTCAAGTCAAGATGACGCAGACCTAAGTTCTCTATTGTCTTGCTTCATAAAACAGCTAGTGGTTGCCATGGAACCATTTAGAGGAGATGATATTTATTTCCTTTGTTGTTTGCGTATACAGGTAACCTTTGACAGTGGTATGAGACATAGAGGAAACACTTTTTAGGTTCGGTCGGTCACGGGTTTTCATTATTATAACTTCTCTTGAAAAATTTCAACTATGTCCTCTCTATTAGTAGTTATATCTCGCAATCTTTCCGATCAAATTTGAGCATTCGATAGATGAGATCTAATTTCATAATGATAAGATATGAGACAATATTTGAAATTTACATCTCATTTTTCCCGAATGGTTTAATGATGAGTTATCAATTATGATGAATGTAGCAGTGTTATACGTCATAAAAGACCAGGAAATCGACTTAGCTTCGGGGAAAGATTCCATCATGACTCCTAGCAGAAAATTTTTTGGAAATTAAAGTCGCTGGCAAATAGGAGATACAGATATGTTAGACTTTAAAACGGTGATTTGTGCTTGATTAGAGAGGTGGTGAATTGTCATAAATCAAACTACAGTTGCTCAGGTTAAATTTCTGGTAATTTGTTACAATTTATTAATGGTGAGCACTTTTAAGTCCAAGGCAGTGTCGTCAAAATTGCCGGCCATCCTAAGGCTTGTTATGTCAAGGTGTTTTCAAAAGCAAAGGTTCTACAGTGATATAATGTTATTTCTTGTGTACTAAAATGAGATATACTATTATGTCTTGTCTCTTTCTCCACTAGTGGAATCGTAACCAAGTTGACAAAAGTCTCATTGAGCCTAAATCTCTGTTCATTCAGACACTGAGTATTAGCAGAAAATTGGCAAGATATCCTAAAATAGTTGGTTCTTAGGTGTTTGCGTTGTAGCTGCCCAATAGCAAAACATGGCTATTAAACATCCATCGAGGTTGACAATTTTATAAGCGACACTGAAATCGCAAAAATAAGGGACAGATTGACGGCTGTTACCTTTCACCCTGAGAGGACAAATCTCGAATTGTCGATCGTGTATCTCTTTTTCGGAATATTTAGTGGTCCTGCAGAGCGCCGTTTATTTGGGTGCGTGTGAACTCACATGTACTTTCGGTCTACCTGGCCGATGCCTTTACAGTTTGTTTAAATGTGCTGGTACCGCATGATTGACATTAATGATGTCGAAATTGGGCAGCACAGAGGTCTCTCGGAATAGTTTGTTTGATGTCGGGTAAACTGTATTGGACTTTCTTCGATCTTTATTAGTATTAATAGAATTTTCATCTTCTCTGCCGACTTAAATTCTGCTCCCAGTCACTGTGACTGTAAAAAGGCTGCGAGTGCCGCTTCCTGTCCTTCGCTGACTCGAAGAGTAACACTGCACATCTTTACGCGATAAACGCCAAGCGATGTCTGACGCACCAACGCAACGACTTGCGCTACCTTTACTCTGTGGTGACAAACTGTCTGGATCGGTCTCTTCCGACCTCTATGTCGCTATTTACGGACACAGTTCCGACAAGTACCATGCGTGTGCGAACAGGATTCGTTGGTTGCACCTGTCTATCTCTGATAACCCCTTTATCATAAACAACAGCCGGTGACAGAACTGCTGCAACTATACCGATCATATTTCTGAGGGTCCGCGCTACAACTGCGTGAATTCGGCATAAATACTGGTCATCACTCAGGATTCGAGTGCTGTAGGGTATTTTTTGTACCTATACAATAATAACAGAAATATTTAATTTTCATTAAGAATATTCGTAATCATAAATTTACTTTAACGGGTATATTCTGCGTGAATTTGGCAATAAAACTAATAGTCATTCAGGATTGGAGTGCAGTAGGGTACTTTGGAAGGATACAATGATGACAGAAATATTTCATTTTTATCAACAGTATTCATAACCATAAATCTATTAGTTTTTACACTCTTGCTATGACTGATAGCGCCTTATGACCCTATGTCGTGTCCAAAAATATGGAATGCAAAAAGAAATGTATCGTGCATTTGCATGATACCTACAACAGACTTTATTAAGTGATTAGTGCGGTGTCTCCAATTCTTAAATGAATATGTATTTAGTATGCATTGCGCCGATGCATCTTTGAGTAAAGTAACACTTGCGTATCTATTTAGTCAACCAGATCGCCCTTAAGATATTTACTATCAACTGCCGGCCAAAAAAATCAGAGCAGACCGTTGGTATACGACTGTGCCTGTTGGAAGAAATACGCTAATGATAACTATGTCCATTATCTGTTCTAATCGAGGTAGATTATGAGAACATTTACCAATTAAATTTTACTACCATGCGAAAAATATGACAGTACATTAACATTGCAACGTTAATAGTGCTACGGAATGAATGGTTTGGGTTAGTGACAACGCTTTAATTTGCAACTTCACTGTCTTTACCTTGCAGTCACCACGCAGGTTTCATTTTATAGTCTCATTAAAAATGAGACTGGTTTTTAGTTTTCCATGTCGTGCAAGCCACGACCGGTATGTGTGTTGCTCATGGTTATATAACTAAACATCGATGTTGAAATAGTAATCTTATTGCAAAAGCATTCTATATTGTAGTCGCAGGGAACAAGTATCAAGCAACAGTTTGAAATCAGCCGAGTTTTGCATGGAAGACCACCAAAATACCGAAGATGTCGGATAATTCCGGAAAATATAGGGCAATCAAAGAGAAGTATGATGAAGAATTGACGGGCCTGCTGGCATGGAAGAGTGTTCCAATGTCCAAATTAATCCTACGGCGGTCCGGGTCTCCATTACATTCACCTGGAGGCCGATCTTGGTGTATTAAAGTATCTTCTGATGTCATTTGTTGTCCTTTCTTCTCTCGTTGCATCACACTAACTTTTTATTACCAGCGCGAAAGCACCACTTTTTCTCAATGTTGGACTCCTTTGGTGTGTTACGCAAAATCAGATATTGCACCAGTGCAGTGCAATATTTAGATATTGCACCGGTGCAGTACAATATCTAAATATTGCACCGTACTGGTGGAATATCGACACCGTACGATACAATAGTTAGAACAGACGGTTGCTATCGCACAAATAATAACACAACAGACCATGGAAGTGTTGTAACCATCCTTAACCATCTTAATAGGACCCCTGGATGCTCGCAGGCTATTAGAAACAGGTGAATGCCCTTTTAGAAAAAGGTAAATACCCCTTTACTGACATTATACAAACGCAATTATCATTTAGAACCATTATCTAGGTGAATTAAATAAAATTAACAAAACTAATGAATCTCAATAGGAAATTTTGAAGTTGCTATTGGTCTGAGCGAGTCGGGTTATTATGAGAATTATTCAAGTGTGAAGGTGTACAATGGAGAGAAGTGTAATTTCGGTGGCAATACTATCGCATGCTGTTGTCAAGCTGTGATGGCGATATTATTCCACATTTGACTTTTTGTATGTAATCTGCCTCCAATGAGAATGAATTACACAGCCAAGTACATATGCTGTCGTGTCAATGTTCATTTTTGCAGTAATCTTGTAATAGCATATATTAATTGTATTCATATCTAAGGAAGCTGATAACAATATGTTTGTCAACTCAAATTTGAAAACTATTTATAATATAGTTAACAATTTTATTGGCGATAAGACGCCTTCCATAAAAATGTATTTGCCGTCAACAGGCGCCACTGGTAGGTTTTGACGCAAAACGATGAAAACAAAGTTTGTATGGTATTACAAATCAATTTCAACTATTATCATTGCCCAGCCCCCAGGAAATATATTTTAAACTTAGTGGTTAATGTTGCCTTGTGAGAGAAGAGGGTTTGAGAAATTATCGAAGACTGCATACTCCTGTATTTCATAAAAAACCCGCTGCTTAAATATTGTGGCCACGAAAATCTTTTAAATTTAGTAATTATATTTGATTGAACTAAAATATTTTGACTTCAGGATGACACGGATTTTCCTTCATTGGTTTCTAATGATCTTGTGTATCAATTTTTCTCAAGACTGTTCTTGTGCGCTTTTTGTTCATCAACTTTCCCCTTACCAGACAATCTCAATTACGTCCAAATTTCATGACCTTTACCGGGATGAACGCAGCTGATTTCGCACAAATTCATTTTTTTTCTTGATCTTGTCATTCCGGCAGTATTTGACTTCCGTTAATAAAACCATCGACCTCAGAAAAAGAAGTCTACGTATAGACCCTAGGGTCTACGGCAAAACTATCAGATATACAAATTAATCAACATTTGTGTGAATACTATAGAATCACCAGATAGCTCGTTCAGCACGGCACAGGATGTATAGCTCTGCAGCGGACTTCACTGATCTTGTACAGCGGTGTCATTGGCACACCACGGGCAATGAAAATGACGTCATGTATAGGGACAGCGCCAGCTAAGGAGACAGCGGCGACAACATTGACGGCTGATGAGAGAGCACATGCCCGTATAAGCAATTTTCACAACTTTCTGACAGTAAACAAGTTAAAACATGTTCCAACTAAATGATGTAACATACATGTAAACCCGATGCTGGTCAATGTTCGTGCTGACAGCTAGCTCTGAAGTTCATTCACCAGACACCAACTCGTAAATACAAGCTGCAATACACGGTCAGTATGCAAATTTGCAAGTTTGGCATGTCATGGCCCTTCGAAATCAAAATTAAACAAACCCTCGATGATGGGAATGCTATTGTAGTTATTATTTAGGACTTGTACGTCTATTCATTGGCATTATAATCCTCTCCAGAATATAGATGGATTCCGTTATTGATATTTACATACTTTTTATGTAATCATAAATTTCGACGGCAAATTTATAAAATCCGGGAACTTCTTCAAGGGCATCGTCAACAGTATCCAAGTCACAGATGTCATCGGACACGGGTTTCAAAAAGTTAAAAATCGTGAGGTGGTGTTGTGGATTTAAAACGCCTAACACCGCTCATTGAAGTTCAAAATAAACAACCCTTGAATCATGTTACCCCGAAATTTAGCGCAGATGGAAACGCACCTTTCATACAATGAGTTTGCTAGCGGGAATTAATCGTCTATTATGACATTTATGCATATTCGAGAGGCGTCCATATGCAATTGTTTGGTTGAACATGCCCGTGTTCAGATTGTCTGCCAATCATTATAATGGGTTACACTTACCTACATGTATTTGATATATTCCCTTTTGACCGACAAAACGCAGACATCATTAAAACGGTTTTTAATTTTGGTAATTGTCAAAAAACCATATTGAAATTTACATTGCAGTGGTTGTTGTCATGATTGTATTTCAGTTTTATTCAAAATTCTCCATACGGTCTGCTCTCTGGTTTCTACTGGTAGGTATTAGAGACATGTGTTTTACGCAGTTCGTCTATTTTTTAGTGTACTATTATTACTGTTTTTTTCCAAGCCGGAACAACAAATGCGTTTGAGTAAGGTCATTTTTAAACCCTAATAGTTTAAAAGGAGAACGATCATTCATGAGAACAGCGACACAAGATTTGATTGGTAGAAATAGACACAAGGACACAGCGCTTGTCGAAAACCGAAAGCCAGCCAGACTGTTCGTATTTCCAACACAGTTCAGTTAGATTCACATCGATATTATGTTAACGCATATATTTGATGTAGCTATGTGTCTTCTCAGGGAACTAAAGTGTTCGAATTTCTATGAATTTTGGCAACCAGCCATTATGATGTGGAGCATGACCTAGTTGAGTCAAGCATTGATTCAGCGCTCTAATGCGTGAAACTTTAACCAATTGCTGATAATATTTTTTGTCAATATTTGTCATATTTAACCACATTTTTCAATATAGGTTTAATCACCTTTTCAGCGAAAAGATTCAGTTCGATTTTGTCAGCATGATACAGACATCAATTGCACTAAAAAAACGATGAAAATTCTGCCATACTTTCCAGTTGATTGTGGGATATTAATTACATCAAAAAATACACACACAGTTTGCCTCTAGTACGTCAATAAAAGCATCGACAAAAAAATTAAAATATAAATTATTAACCGATACAGCTGACGTAAGTCTCACGTATACTGCCACCACTGCCAGCTGAGAGAAGTGCCTATCGTAAAATTGTTGGCATGGCTGATTTGTCTTGACTAATACTAATTAGTGTAATTGGAATTCGGAATGTGTCGTGTTGACGTTCCACTCGGCAAACTATGATGATGTAAACGCTCCACCAGGCAAACTACACAGTGAGTATAAAATTAAGCATAGAACGTGAACACTGACATTCGCGATTTTATTGTGTAAACGTCAGTTATTGCTCGAGACCGAAAGCTGTCACCACATGTGTTATATGCTCAGTAATACGTGGAGGTAAACTACAAATAAACATAAACAACCAGCAACGGAAAAAAAACTGTTTCACAGTTATATCATGTGAAATAGAGGCAAATAGGACATCCCTGTAAAATTACTTTTCTTACGGTCAAGATCATTTTTAGATTGGGATTAACGAATACTTAATCAGGTTATACAATAAATTACGATGACATGATGTATTGAAACAGTGTCACCTACCTTTGTAACACGTTCCGTTGTCAACACAGAATGACAAACCTAACAGGGTTCAGTCATACCTATGTAAATGACAAAAACATATCGCACCTGGACGATACCACTCGAGGGAGGTAGCAACAAGTGTTTGATAAATATCTAAAAAAAGTAGTTTCATGGCAATGCATTAATTATACATGTGTAACCAAGGGCGTTGTCATAGTATTTTTCACCGGAGAATATTTTGCATGCTCAATAAAGTGTCTCACTTAGAACTGCACTGTGTGCATCAAAAACCTACATTCGATGACTGTAAAGAAATGTTATAATATTGCCTAACTTTATCAAAACTCCATGATTATTTGCAAATGGTGTTTGCAGCAAGGACATACAGGTGAAACAGTTCTCACGATATCCGAATTGAATTAAATTGTTGTGTCACACCGCAAGAATTGTGTATATTATATATATATATATATATATAATTATATATATATATATATATATATATATATATATATATATATATATATATATATATATATATATATGTACAATCAATTAGTGACTTTGGTGATGAAAATCTGATCAAAACAACTGGACATAATGCGATTCAAATGGCTATTATAAAAATAGATTTGAAATCAACTGAACCTGCCTCGTATAAATATATCTGATGGGGAAGAAACAGACCATTTTTTTTGTACAGCGCAAACACAAGTGACGGCTTTCTACCTCGTAGAGCGCAAGCTGTCCTATTAATCTTCGAAAATTGGTGCTGAGAAATATCTACCAATCATATGTGTGCACTGGAGGCGGGAATGCCACTCCGAGGGGAGGTGGTGGTCTATAAGAACACTAAAATTTCGTGTAATTAACAAAAAGTGTAATAACTCAAACATCTTACTCCTCAAGGTGAATTTCAAAGAACGGTAACTTTTAATATTCATTTTTCTCTTCCCAATTAGTCGCAATGACATATTTCGACGTACCATAATCGGTACGACCACAGTAAAGAATAATCAAGGGCGTATATCTTTATAGAGATTATTAAAATCAAATTGCAATTAGGATTAGCACCGGAAAGATAACAACGTGTCAGGTGCGTGAGAGATAAGGACAGGAAATAGTGGTTATTGATATTTTTCATGATACATAGTAAGTTCAATAAATGTTATCCCTAATAAAACATCTGTTCAATTATTTTGCTGAATGTCCTAGTTATAATGACAATATTGGCCAAGCGATCCTTGCCTTGTCAAAAGGTCTTCATCATAAGAAATGATCAGACTGGTCATCCTGCCTGCCCTGTGGCATTATTTGATAGGTTACCGGCTGTCTGTTGCAAAGTCGTGGTTGCTACTTCTTTGGTAGCTTCCAAGGAGATGGCATACACCCCCGTCCCCTCAATAAGGTACTTGGTGTACCCTACAGAGTTCAAACTACAAATTACAAACGCTACAATTTTCCGTTAAGGGGAGGGGTGAGTTGTTAAAACTCTACATTTTTGGCCAACAGTTTGGTCAAGTTATAACTCTTTCTAAAAATGATAGATGTTTATTCATATCAAAAGCTGTGCTAGAGTCAGAATTGTCAAAGATATCTTGGTCAAAAGTTTAAAGTATTGAACAAGGGGACCAATATGGGTGTATACCAATCAGAAAGCATCCCCGAGGAGCATATCCATGCCAAACTGGCAAGTTGGCCATATCCTATTTGTGTTTCCAATTTGGAGAACTAAATTAGCCTATACAATTTGGAGAACATGCGTAGCCGAACGTCGTACACTACGAATGTATATGTTTGCGGCTACAGCTGGAGGCATTTTACGAAGCATCGTGGGGTGGAAAAACAGCTATCAGGCTGGTGAGATTGGCCCGACCCCACCCCCTCCCCATGTTCAAATTCTCTGTCCTTCAGATATTGAACCTAAATCCAACGATTCTTTATCAAAGACTCTCTTCTCTTGTATTAATATATTTTACTGATCCACTTCCAGACAAACTGGTCTCGAAAATGTACCTCAGTGCCCGGGAAGGACTAAATATCTTTCCTGTACATTTTGAATTGAAGCGTGCAAACCAAAAGAAAGAAAGTTGATGTTTGAGTACAGAACTAAGTGTAGCCCAAAATGACATCTTACTTTTCTTTATATAAACCAATGCTATCGCTGCAGAACGATGTCATCCCAAAGACGATATAGACAGTTAAAGAGTTATAGAATACAAAAATCAATAAATTAATAGGTTGACCTATACATTAAAATGTGATCACCATGCGTGGATATCGTGAATTATTAAAATTGTGACGAGGCAATTTTCTTAATAAGTTTACAACATGATTAAAATTAGTTTCGTCAGACACATCGCTATAAATGTAATTAGCAGTTTAATTTTTAATGGTCCATTGTTTAAAACTTTGGGCCTGCTTCCATCCAGGTCTCTGCGCTCAACTTCAACAAACAATTTGTTCTTGCCAAAAATTAGAACGGAAATAATGAGAAAAAGCCTTTCATATTCTGATGCTGTCCTTTGGAATGAAATCCCCTCGTCTTTGAAAAACAGCCCAAATCTGAGATCTTTCAAGTTGAAATTGTATAAATTTCTCATGGATCGGGTGTGATATGTTCCTGCCTTGTGTTTTTATTGTATTGTTAGTTGCCTCATTGTCTTAATTGCTGTTATTTTTTGACCTGATTTTTTACTGGTTTGTTGCTTGTATTTGTACTTGTATTTTTTTTCCTCTGTCATTCTGTAAATTTTTAATGTCGACCTTGTGGAAGATCGGCCTTATTGGCCGAACATGTTATCGACAGTAAATAAAGTTAAATAAATAAATAAATAAATAAATAAATGGCTCTATTGGGGGAGTTTAATCCTTTTAAGCATAATACTAAACGTTGCATTGATTGCAGTCCGATGGACAAACCCTAAAAATGCCTTCAGTAATTGTGGGTGAATGAGTTGACAGGGTAAGGGGCGGAGGCTAGCTTCTCAGAAAACTCGTCTGGGGAGAGGGTCACCTATAATATCAAGAGATAAAGTTTACGATGGCAAGTGTGACAATCAAATACAGCAACAACTTTACTGCATATAGATTAAATATCTTCAAGAAAGAAGCTAACTTATACCTATCGCCTAAGCCTCCACGACTGGTTGAAATTACATCGGATGTTCACAGTTTATAGAGCTTGCGCAGTTGTAACAAGAATCTCTTGCAACTTGGACTTGGACGACGTCACAGAAAAGGACGATCATTTCGTGTTTAATGAGTAGAATCTACAGGCAGCTCAGAGGTTCCTGAAAACGCATCACACAGCACTTGAGATTACGCCGGTATTTTGTCCTGAAGGATATTGCTTCATCAAGTCAGTATATTCTTTCTTGAATTAAGGTAGCATGCGCCCGTCTCAAAAGTGAAGACTTAAACTTTGCTCCAACTTTCCTCAATGAAACTTTCAAACTTTCTCTAACCGAATCAAGAACATATATCGGGGGTTACCCTGCAAATTTTAGTACGAGAGAAAAAAAATCTGAAATCCACAATGGCTGTCATCTCTGTCTTAACTCGACAGAAAAAAAATCAATTTTCTGAAAACTATGACAGTAAAATGTTTTCTTTATCCAAGAGCTGTAAAATGAGAACCCACAAGTTGTAGGTCAGACGAAAATTGTAAAGGTTTGAGTGTCTGAATATCTGTACCCGAGGCACATTCTACCACAGTAACCAAAACAGCACAAAGTCGACTTCAAATTAAATGCCAGGCCTTCATAAAAAGCCAGCTTCCGCAAATTTCTTTGTTTAATACGTCAGTCAGGACCCATCATTTCCTCTTTGCTGACACAGCTTCTTTCTTTTATAATCGTGATTTATTACTTCAATAAAACAAACAAAAATATAAAGTCTCTGTGGTGGGTAACAGGTTACAACAACAGCTGTAAAAAATACAACACTATAGAAAAAAAGTACAGAAAAAAGGGGACGCACTAACAGCATGATACTCCAATTTAACCTTGCTCTTGTGGTCTCTCTGATATCAATCTTTATTTATACAATGATGGATATATTTAGCGAGCCAAGGGTCACATATTTATCCCGCTTTTCCATCAACTAAATATATATTTTACAAACCCGACATTCTCACAGTAAATATAATTAATTATGTATGCTTGCATGCCACAAATCGAACCTAAACAACTCTTGGTATAAATCAAGACAAAATATAATCGGAATTACCAACTGCCTGAGCCAATCATTAATAATGAAAACCAAAATGTTGCAGTAATATGCGTAATTGACTTGCCCAGGTAATTTTCTCACTATAATCTAATTGTTTATGCATAAGCTCTGGAAGGGAGTCTGTAGTTTTCCTTTTGCATCAATTTTAAGCAAGGCTTTATACATTTCTTAACACAAGTAACAAATTTAGATAGTCTGCCACATGCCCCTAAGACCGCTTATCTAAATGTATTTGACCTTACACAAAGAATATTTTTATAATGTTTTTGTTGAACCCTTAAAATATTGTTATACTGCTTATAATCCCAAATTTCAGCTCTATGTGTTTAAATAGGAGTAACCATGGCATTAAATAGTTTGAAATACAATGGTAAAGGCAGCTTTTTGATTTAAAGTAAGGCTTTTGTAGTATGGATAGATTTTACTCTCCCTTTGACCTTATCCCAACTACCTACAGGAAAATAGCAAACCAAGATATATATAAAAACTTACAGTAGAGATTTTTTTCATTAAAGTATTATCTCTCTTCACTGGCTAGTTTTCCCCCTGCTTTTAAAACACAAATATTATAGGTTTTTTATGGGTTCACGTTCAGGTTCTATTTCTATAACAACAGTTATAAAGTACATTTATGAGATTTTGTAAACCGTTTACCGTATTAGAGAACAAGATAATGTCATCAGCAAACACGAGTACAAAAAAGGTCACACAAATCATCTATTTGCACTCCTGTGTAACTTGCATTCATTATACACGATTTTAGTTCACTAATGAATAAAACAAGAAGTAGTGGGCTGAGCATGCATCCTTGACTGACTCCAAAATTTCAGTTGAAAATAATCTGAAAACTGGTTTTGAACTCTTACACAAAGTTGTATAAGCTGAAAGGCTTGTCTTGAAATAAGCTGTGTACACATATACATACACAGCTTATTTTGAGATAGACCTTTAAGCTTTAATATAGACTTGTTGATGGAAAGTGTTACACGAAATCTAACCGTCAAGGCGATCAACTTGTCTGTCTTCACTTTGACAGGACGAGCATGTGCCTTGATCCTATACCAACCTATTGATTAGAATGGACAGCTGTCAAACCAAGTTGTAGGATCTTGTGGCCCCCCCCCCCTTGCAAATGTCAAGAACGAGACTGATGATATGACAGGAAAGACGACAAGTTTCGTTCTCATCCGCCTTTTTAGGAAACATCACCAGTTGGATGAAATTCTTACAATTACATTGACATTACTTTGAAAACCAATACAAACTAATGCATTTACTGTAATGAATATCACTGTCGATGGTAACTCACACCACATCAATCAACAATTTATATATTAAACTGAAAACTGACTTAAATTGGAAGGTTCCTCATGTGTGTTTGCATAGCACTACTGTTGATATCTAACCAGTTTTCAGGACAGAGATGTACAAAATTGTTATAAATAAACACAAAGGCTAGAATATAAATGAAAAGTTTCAATCGCATCGTTTTTTATGCCAATGCGATAACGAAGAAATACCTAAATACACCTTTTGTGTTATCACTCTTGATATAAATATAAATATTATGTTTGTATACTATATAGTAAAGTATCCTTGAGGTAGATTGATGGTGCATGCAGTGACAGTGACAGACTCAGAGCATTTTGCCTAGGAAGAGGATGATGAGGATTTAATCTGTGAAATTGGCAGCTGCACAAGTGATGAAGATTTTTTGAACCTTCCAACACACAGTAGACAGTACGAGATCTGAAAGAAGAGCAGGATATTGGAAAAATCCTCTTTTCAACTTATATATATATATATATATATATATATATATATATATATATATATATATATATATATATATATATATATATATATATATATATATATATATATATGAAACTACGCACTTTTTTCCCCGATGGACTAAACACAGAAACACCTATAACCGTGTAATTGACACGTTCAAGTTCCAACAATCCCTATTGTTCCTGTCATCTGCTCATAACATTGAATTCCGTCAACACCCTATTGTCCTTTTTTCACACCTGTACTTTCCCGTTGGTTGTACTTTACCCCTGGATTCTGTTCATCAGTTGGACCTGACGATGCCTTGTGAACAAGGCGAAAGCTTGTCACTTTAAGAACCATAAGTTGTGTTTTGTTGAGACCATCCAAATTCTAAGATTTTGTGTATATATATATATATATATATATATATATATATATATATATATATATATATATATATATATATATATATATATATATATATATATATATATATATATATATATATATACATATATGGGTACTTCATCCTGTATTTGGGTTGGCCTTCTGGATGAGTAAGTAAATATATATATATATATGTATATATATATATATATATATATATATATATATATATATATATATATATATATATATATATATATATATATATATATATATATATATATAATCTCGAACTCACCATCCTCCGATATCGAGTCAGGTGCCCTAACCACCGCCAACGGTGCCTCAAATTGTCGTATAGTATCTATGCACGGGTAATGACCAGAGTTACCATTTAAAATCTGATCAATACTTACTCAATATTAGGGAGTGGGGTTCATTATTTTTTCATCTTAAATGGGGTCATCAATTTGGGGGGCGGCAAAGGGAGGGGGCTCACTCCTTTTGACTGATGCAGAAGATAATAACTGAACACTCCCTTAATTCGCCTATACGATTTTAGAAACATGCGTAGCTGAACGTCGTACACTACTTATATCTTTGCGGCAACAGCAGGAGGATAAAAACTCTCAGGCTGGTGAGAATGGCCCAACTCCCCCCCCCCCCGATGTTCTAATTCTCTGTCCTCCAGATTTTGAACCTCAACCTAACGATTCTTCATCAAAGACTCTTCTGCTCTATTCATATATTTTTACTTATCATTTCCAGACACACTGGTCCAGAAAATGTAAATATCTTTCCTGTATGAAAGAATGAAAGACTCTTTGGATTACAGCGTGCCGATAGAAAGAAAGTTGAACTTAATGTTTGAGTGCAGAACTGAGTGTCGCCCTAAATGACACCGTACTTTTCTTTATGTAAACCATTTCTATCGCTGCGGAACTATTTCATCTCAAAGACGATGTAAGCAGTTAGTACAATGGAGTTTTGGAGTACATACGTCAATAAACCAAGAGGTTATTTAAATTGATCCATAAAAATGTGATCACCATGCGCGGATATCGTGAATCATTAATATTGGCAATTTTCTTAATAAGTTTAAAACATAATTCAAATTAGTGTCGTCAGATACATTGCCATAATTAGCAGTATACTTTTAATTGGTTCTATAAGGGGAGTTTTATCCTCATCAGCGTAAGACTATACGTTGAATGGATGACGGTCCGATGGACAAACCCTAATAATAATTATGCCTTTAGTAATTGTGAGTGGATGAGTTTCACCACAATAACAGGGGAAGGAGTGGAGGCTAGCTTCTCAGAAAACTCGTCTAGGGAGAGGGTCACTTATAATATCAAGAAATAAAGTTTAACGATGGCAAGTGTGACAATTAAATACAGCAACAATTTACTGCATATAGATTAAATATCTTCAAGAAAGAAGCTAACCTATCGCCTAAGCCTCCCTGCAACACGACTGGTTAAAATCACATTGGATGTTCGCAGTTCATGTAGAGCTCTTGTAGTTACGAGACTCTCTTGCAACTTGGACTTGGACGACGTCGTAGAAAGTGACGATCATTTCTTCTTTAATGAGTAGAATCTATGGGCAGCTGAGAATTTCATGAAAATGCATTACACAGCACATTATGACGGTATTTTATCCTGAAGGATATTGCTTCATCAAGTCAGTATATTCTTTCTCGAATTAAGGTAGCATGCGCCCGTCTCAAAAGTGAAGACTTAAACTTTGCTCCAACTTTCCTCAATGAAACTTTCAACCTTTCTCTCTCTCTGATATCAATCTTTTATTTATACAATGATGGATATATTTAGCGAGCCAAGAGTCACACATTTATCCCGCTTTTCCATCAACTCAATATATTTACAAACCAGACATTCTCACAGTAATATACATAATTGTACATGTTTGCATGCCTTAAATCGAACCTAAACAACTCTTGGTATAAATCAAGACAAAATATAATCGGAATTACCAACTTCCTGAGCCAATCATTTATAATGAAAACCAAAATATTGCAGTAATATGCGTAATTGACTTGCCCAGGTAATTTTCTCACTATAATCTAATTGTTTATGCATAAGCTCTGAAAGGGAGTCTGTAGTTTTCCTTTTGCATCAATTTTAAGCAAGGCTTTATACATTTCATAACACAAGTAACAAATTTAGGTAGTCTGCCACATGCCCCTAAGACCGGTTATCTAAATGTATTTGACCTTACACAAAGAATATTTTTATAATTTTTTTGTTGAACCCTTAAAATATTGTTATACTGCTTATAATCCCAAATTTCAGCTCTATGCGTTTAAATAGGAGTAACCATGGCATTAAATAGTTTGAAATACAATGGTAAAGGCAGCTTTTTGATTTAAAGTAAGGCTTTTGTAGTATGGATAGATTTTACTCTCCCTTTGACCTTATCCCAACTACCTACAGGAAAATAGCAAACCAAGATATATATAAAAACTTACAGTAGAGATTTTTTTCATTAAAGTATTATCTCTCTTCACTGGCTAGTTTTCCCCCTGCTTTTAAAACACAAATATTATAGGTTTTTATGGGTTCACATTCAGTTTCTATTTCTATAACAAGAGTTATAAAAGTACATTTATGAGATTTTGTAAACCGTTTACCCTATTAGAGAACAAGATAATGTCATCAGCAAACACGAGTACAAAATATCACACAAATCATCTGTTTGCTCTCCTGTGTAACTTGCATTCATTATACACGATTTTAGTTCACTAATGAATAAAACAAGAAACAGTGGGCTGAGCATGCATCCTTGACTGACTCCAAAATTTCAGTTGAAAATAATCTGAAAAATGGTTTTGAACTCTTACACAAAGTTGTATAAGCTGAAAGGCTTGTCTTGAAATAAGCTGTGTACACATATACATACACAGCTTATTCGAGATAGACCTTTAAGCTTTAATATAGACTTGTCGATGGAAAGTGTTACACGAAATCTAACCGTCAAGGCAATCAACTTGTCTAGTCTTCACGTTGACAACACGAGAAGTGCCATGATCCTATACCAACTTATTGATTACAATGGACAGCTGTCAAACCAAGTTGCAGGATCTTGAACGCCCCTTGCAAATGTGACGGAAGTTGACCTATGGTATGGCATGAAAGACGACAAGTTTTGTTCTCGTCCGCCTTTCTTAAACGAAACATCACCAGTTGGATGAAATTCTCACAAAAACATAGACATTACTTGGAAAACAATAGAAACTAATGCACTTTGTAATATCACGGTCAATGGCAACTCACCACATCAAAGAACAATGTACATTACTGAACGAACTATTGTTTCAGTAAATACTAATCAATAGAACAACAGACAAGTTGAAAAAGAGCTTCGAGAAAGCAGCGTTAGTCTTAAAAGGATGTTACACCTGCTAAGATATAAACTACTTCTACGTTTACCGAGTTGGTGACGACTGCATAGTGGTAAACGTTGTAAGTCAAATTGACTGTACAACTTTACATGTAAAATCGATCACACCTTGAGTCCTTTGTTTAAAATTTGGTGTGTACAATCGGCGGCACACGATGAGCATCATCGTAGCCCATGCTTACATAAAAATTGTCAGTTCATCTATTAGCTATTATTTTGAGACTAAATAAATTTAACTTATTTGGAATATTTCTTTTACGTGAAAAACGTGTGTACTATTTATCATCGACCTTCAAATCGTTGTGTTGTGATAATTTTTAGCAAATCTATTAAAGCTGAACAAATCCATATTGCAGTTAAATGTCTTTAGATTGTCATGTCAAGCACTCAATGTGGGCAAATAGCAACTATTAACGTGCTCTCTGAGTGCCTTAGAAAAAAGGACAAATTTGTGTCAATTCAATTCAGAAATAAAAGGGACAAATTTGTGTCAATTCAATTTAGAAATAAAATCATCAACTAATGAATGAAAAACCGTGCAACAATAAAAGAAACTTTGGACCAAAGAGATAATGTTCTGAGATTTTCCAAGTACATGTTGCATGCGCTAGTAAAGATAAAATCGATGAGTTGATATGTGTCTACAAATGAATGTTGCGGTCACCGATAACAATCACAATTAATACATGTCACACACATACAGCCCGTGTTGACACTTCTACAATCCTTAGAGAGTATACCGAGAAACTGCTATTTTCCTAATAGGGAATTCGAATAAAAACAAGTAGAACAATGTCCAATGTTGGGCTTAAATATTGCGATGGCAACTGTTACAGTGCACGTTTACCATGGCAACTGTATCCACGCCAACAATCAACCACACTCCATCCTAGTAAGTACAATTTTACAAAAAATTTGTCAAGCTGGGAAAAGATTGAAATTATGCTGGAATCAAAGGTGTGTGCCTTACAAACAAGTCGGCTGTTAGCAGCTGTATCCATACAAGTGACGCTGAAAAATAACGTTCACATTTGTTACAAGATAAGCGACCTTGTATATAAGCAGACTTTATCAATTTAATGACTCTGCTAGCTAGTCTATGCCAGTAATTTGAATGAAAAGTCCAAGAAGTTGGAAATTAAATTTGCAAACAATTAGGCAAGTCAATCATTAGAAGATGAAAAATTGATACAGGTCACTAGACAAGGCAATCGATGACGATTGACATTCCACCCACTTGATGATCTCTTTATTGTTGAATGACAGAAGAGTTAAAAGCAGTGAGTTGATGAATTATGGATGAATCATGAATTCGGATGATGGGAAAATCACCTATTCTCATTAGCTCTGCTGGTAAGATTCCAGAATCCTAAAATTAATGATGGGCAGTTTTGGAATCTACGCACTACAGGTCAAACTTTTAAAACTTAATACATTTCTTGCCTTTTTTTCTGAGTACTTGTCAATTCTGAATTTAATTTTTACAACTCAGCGTTCTTTCTAAATTCAGTTTTACAACTCGACATCATATTCTGAATTCAATTTTGCTGCTCAATATTCTGTTCTGAATTCAAGTTTGCAACTCGGCTCTCTGTATCTATTTCTGCATTCTATTTTACATTCAACCTGCTACCTCATCATTTCACAATTAACATTATATTTCACAGTTCAATATTATTACTTTCCATTTTGTTCTGCTAAATCTCATTTTTAAATTTACCAGAACAAATTTCTATTTTGCTTTTCGAAATACCATGTTTTGCTTGAATTTGAACTTTTTTTTTTATCTCCAACGTATTCAATGCGTTACACGCGAGAGGGCAAACTTCGCAGAAAAGTCAACCCTGTACATCGATAGAGGTCGCTCTAACATGAAGAATTCAAAATTATGCACAATGCCAATTCTCCAAGATAGAATGCTTCTGGCGCGAATGCAGCCATCACATTCAATGTCTGTGACAAGTGTAAAATGGCATTTCGAAGAGCAAAATAGGAACTTGTTGTCAAATTGTAAAGTGAAATGTAGCTGAATAAAATGGAGAGTAGTAATGTTTAACTTTGAAAAGTAAAGTTAAACTGTGAAATGATGAAGTAGGTCGAGTAATAGAATGCAAAATAGAGTGTAGAAAGAGACGTAGAAAGTCGTGTTGTTATGTGGATGGTTATTTTTAGGCCGAGGTCATGGAACGACTGTGATAGGTTTTTTATTCTCCTTGCTTTTCTGACAGTTGTCTTCTTAAGTACGCCTGAGACCAATATAGTTTTTTTATCGAATGATGAGGCAAGTATGTTGAGAATGTTAAGTCTCACCAGTTCTTATACCTCAGTTCCGTCACAACTTCCCATTGTCACGTAATACTAACTGGACTGTGCTATCACGCTCAATCCATGGTATGAAAGTCGTCAAATAGAAATACTTTCCTTTAGTGCACATAATGATATGAACATCCCTATATGATATGGTGCTGTGCTGTTTTGCAAGTTCAAGCGATTTGTGCAACAGGGTTTCTGAGATGGATGGGTAGAATTCACAATGTCGCGCGTAACGAATTTGAATTTTATCCTGTCCTTATTGCGTAGAATGGATATTTATATATAATCTCCCAGTATTTCGAACGAGTGTGACGTCATCGAAGACGAGGGTTCCCCCAACATAGCGGCAGTATCCCTCCGAGCCGGTAGGCGAGGAGGGATAACGCGTGTCTTCGATGACGTCACACCAGTGAGGAATACTGGGAGATTATTTCTTTATTACATACATAGACCCACTCATTTTTATTCCTGATAAAAATGTCTTTTCCATGCGATGTAATTTTGACTTTATTTAGCTGTGGAAACGCAGCTATCTGTTGGCGGGGTAGCGTACGTCGCTATGCGGGTCATCAAAAGGTCAATCCCGCCACGGATCCGTTGCAGGGTTGACATATACATACATACATATACATACATACATTCATCATACGTACGCATGTCCACACATACATCCGCACAAACATGCATAGACACACACACTACACATACATACATATATTCTTATATACATACACACACATTCTTCTCACGTCTATGGGGAATAGACGCCGAGCGGAATAGACCAATTTGGTTTTAAGCCCTCTCATTCTACTGACGTGTGTATTTGTTTTGAAAGAAATCATTAGTTATTATAGGAAACGAGGTAGCAATGTTATTATTACGTTTATGGATGCTTCCAAAGCATTCGATTGAGTTAATCACTGGACACTGTTCGAAAAGCTGATCTCTAGAAATGTACCAATTCTTTTCGTAAGGTTTCTCCTTATCTGGTACAGAACTCAGAATATTTTTAGTCGTTGGGCCTATTGCCTATCTGACAGTTTTACAGTAGTCAATGGTGTTAAGCAGAGCGGAGTTTTATCTCCGAAGCTTTTCAATATCTATGTTGATCATCTGAGTACAAGACTAGTCAATTCAAAAGTGGGAATGTAACATAGGTGGTGTCTTCATAAATCACCTAATGTACGCTGATGATTTCTGTTTGATCAGCCCTTCTGTCAAGGGAACTCAAAAACTGGTTGACATATGTAGCCACTATGGCGACCTGCATGACATTACTTTTAATACGAAGAAAACACATTGCATGCGTGTCATTTCAAAACGCACTCAGATTGTACACACTCCATCTGTTTATCTTAATGGTATGAAAATTACAATAAGAAAAAGCATGATGTCGTCGGTATTTGTTGACGGATCAGTTTAGTGATAATGAAGACATTGAGCGTCAAAGGAGAGCATTATATGTATCTGTAAATATGCTCTCGAGGAAATGTTCTTTGAAATTCAATGTAAAATGTAATCTTTTCAAAGCATATTGTTATCAATTACATGGTGGTAATCTGTGGGTTTATTATACTGCTGGTGTCTTGAAAAAAGTGAAAGTTGGTTACAATAATGCAGCTCGCATTTTTCTGGGCTATGAGAGACGCAGTAGTGCAAACTCTATGTTTGTTTCTCATAGGATTGATAGTTTTTATGCTCTTTTACGAAAGCAAATGTATTTTCTGATGAAAAGAATATCTTACAGTGAAATACAATTGTAAGAATGGTTAATGATGTACTGTTTTACAGTTCTGACTTGCGTAACCTGTGGAGAAAGTCGATCTTTCATGGTTAATAGTGAATGAATTTATATATGAATAGGATATCCAACACCAGTTGTATTTTTGTATCACAGTATCTGTATTTCCTTTGTGTAATTTATAGGGACGAATGTAGTCCGAAATAAACAAGTACAAAGTACAAAGACCGACTTCAGGTGACTGTGACGCGGGTCATCGAAATGTAAACCCCGCCCTATCCGTGGCGGGGTTGACCTTTTGATGGGCCGCATAGTGACGCACGCTACCTCGCCAACAGATAGCTGCGTTTCCACAGCTAGCGATATAATAAGCGTGCTGTCTGGCGTACTTTGGACATTAGGGAGCGTTCAGTTATTATGGCCGGGGGCGGGCCGGCAAAATCAAGGGGGTCACTTTAAATTTGAAAACTGCAAAGGGGGGGTTCATGTATTTTTCAAACAGCTCAGAGCGGGGGGGGGGGGTCACTTAATTTTCATAAGTATCCGTCCCGTCAAAAAGCAGTTTCAGTGTTCAGAAATATTCTGGGAGATAAAAATGATTAGCTGCATGATTTCATTCTCTGAAGTCAGTTAACTGTAAATTTGAACAAAAGTATAATTATCTGTCATATGAACATCTTGCCTTGGCAATTCTGAGGCTTGCCTTACTGTAAATTGAGCTCGAACTCACTGAGATTAATGAACAATTCCTATTACTTACATATTAGAGATAGAGCAAGTTTTGTCAGGGAAATTATTTAACAGTTACCTGTAGACTACTAGTACCATGAAAAGTGAAATTATACTTTTCGGTGAAATTCCAATATCAATATTGTTGTCAATTAACATTTGAACTTTCAAATACCCTATTTGAATCAAGTACATTTGTATCAATTGTTAAACACCTATAAAAGCACAAATTAATTTAGTTTAGCATTGTAAAAAGATTATTCATAGTTTTCTCATAGACTCCAATATATAGTGAATCAACATTTCGGTTAAATTCCAAAATCTAATTTCTTGCACATATATCAACTTTTAACCATCCTAGTCTAACTAAGTACTTTAAAATGAATTATCAAATGTCTATAAATACACAGATTTAGATAGTTTTGTATTGGAAAAAAATATTCATAGTTTCCTCATAGACAACCATGTATAGTGAATCAACGGTGAAATTCTAAAATCCAATTTCTTGCACCCATATCCATTTGTAACCACCCTAGTCTAATCAAGTACATTAATATTAATAATCGAGAGTACATTACCTATTTTTGTATTGGAAAAAAATTATTCATAGTTTCCTCATAGACTCCCATGTACAGTGAATCTACATTTCGGTGAAATTCCAAAATTTACTTTCTGGCGAACACATCCATTTGTTACTACCCTAGTCTAATCAAACAATTAATATTAATAATCGAGAGTACATAAATACACAGATTTACCTATTATTCATAGTTTTCTCATAGACTCCCATGTACAGTGAATCTACATTTCGGTGAAATTCCAAAATTTACTTTCTGGCGAACACATCCATTTGTTACCACCCAAGTCTAATCAAACAATTAATATTAATAATCGAGAGTACATCAATACACAGATTTACCTATTTTTGTATTGCAAAAACATTATTCATAGTTTTCTCATAGACTCTCATGTATTAATGGATGAGCATTTTCAGTGAAATTCTAAAATCATATTTCTTGTACACATAATATGCACCTTAAATCATAATATTCTAATCAAGTACAATTATGTTAATTATTCAATGTCCGTATGTCCATAAGTATAGCAAGTTTTTCATTAGAAAAAAATTATTCACAATTTCATCATAGACTCCCATGTATAGTGGATGAACATTTTTGGTGAAATTCTTAAGTCAAATTTTTTGTCTACATACCAGTTGTAACAACCCAATTCCAATTAAGTACATTATCAAATATCTATAAATGCATAGATATAGTTTTGTAGTGAAAAAGTGTACATAGTTTTCTCATAGACTACCATGTATAGTGAATCAACATTATCAACAGCTGCTTATCAATAGAATCCAAATATCAAAATTTTGTACACACGCGCTTGCGCAAAAATATTGCAATCCATCTGTAATTTCTGTCCAATCCCTTTGAGGGGTAATTTCAAAATTATAGCAAGTCAGAAGGGGAAATTTGAACATTAACACCTTGTGAGTTTGTAAGGGGGCGTCACTTGAAAAAATCTGAGAATTTTTTGGTGGATTCTATTGCCCCCTCCAAAGGTGTTTGTGTGTGCAGCTTTACTCAAGCAATGTGGGGGGCTGTCATGAAATTTTTGTTATCTTAAAAGGGGGGTCGTCAATTTTTTGCAATGAGTATGGGGTTCACTTATTTTGACTGATGTGCAGAAAGAATTTGCCGGCCCACCCCCGGCCGTAAAAACTGAACGCTCCCTTAGTCAACAGAGATGCCAATAGCTGTGGTGGCGAGGTTAAAGACGTAAAAGTCAAAACCAGCCCGTAAAAGGCAGAAATCCCGTTCAAAAAACCACAGCTATGGATCCACAGCTAATTGAAACATTGCTGAAATTTGTTTGCGGACACTGCCCAGGGTTTTAAATGTGTCAGGGGTTATGTCAAAATCAGGCGAGACATTAACGCTGTTTCTTTTCACTACATCAGTATCTCGCGTGCTGTTGACAGGTTGATGAATTCGTTTGATGTCGTTGATGACATTTGGTGACTGGGTACCGTACGTTGTGACTTCGAACCCGATTGAAACCATGATCGTATTTTCTACCTTGGGTTGATATAGCTGCTGGTGGACAGAATTGTCCCCGAGGCTGTCTTCCGCCCAGTTTCAGCGATGTATTCATTGCTTCGCTTCGACAAAGTTTGTGAGCGATGTGTGGAAGTGAGCGTACGAGCGTGAGTGCTTCACGAACTCTACAGCGTGTGGAGAGGTCCAGTCAGAAATTGTAACAACTTTAGCCCGGTTATTGAACCAATCTTTTTGAGATTGGGGATTTAGCCGAGCGGTTTTGTATCTGGCTTCTCCGCTACGTGACGGGTACCGTACGTTGTCAGTTCGAACCCGATTGAAACCACCGTGTTGGCTGTTTCGGCTGGCAGACAACAGCAGTGTACAAATGCCGTAGCAGTGAAAATGAGAAAACCGTTCCTTGCGACAATTTAAAGGCGTTTAACCGCAGAAGTTCTACTCTATTTTATGCTAGCCGTCAATCAGAATGGGAAGGCCGTCCGTTTTTCTTTACCAGTGTTATTTTACAAACTCAACGATATCAATTTTGTTCTCACGTGCTGCACGTGCGTATATATGTGTTTTTGTTAGCCTATATGTTTGATGTATTTTGCATGGAATGCATGCAATCTGATTAAAATCAGATGTAACGTACGGCGACGTACTTACGCGGTATTCTCTTGCTGTCGTAGAAATAGGCGACAGCCCGGACAGCAACAGAATACCGGGCCGCGTAAGTATAGACGTCGCCGTCCTCTACATCTGATTTCAATTAGATTGAGCATGCATGTAGAGTACTTGAACACCACAAACGTGATACTGTGACCTTCAATACTGGGATTGGTCCGGCTGAACTTGATAAATATTTAATTTGGTTATTGATAACGTTGCTGTGCTTTCATGTCCAGGTTTCTCTTGGTGCGTAGTAAACAGAACACAGAGTTATAAAGAGCGACAGTGCGATCAAGATTTTGAGGAAGAATTTGATCAGATGGCATCAAATACAGGTGTGAGCGGACATTTTGCGAAGGCTTTAGAAAGTACAAGAACGGTTGTAAGTGACAAACAACGTTTTCCTGTTTTAGTCGTGTTAATTTTTCTGGCTGATGTTAAGATATTGCATTGTAATGTGTTTAACAACCAAAGCCACTCTTGAATGAATTTCTTGGGCTTTTCGTGCAAAAGATGTTGATACTAAATGAAAGTTAATAGATGAGAAGCTATCGAAGACTTATTCCTATGTACGAGATCATAGAGTATCTCACTTTTACTGTCTATGACGAGATTTAAGTTAACCAGAAGGGTTTCGCTATAGTCATTCAAAGCAACTAAATTGCCCATTTAAAGCCAACTTAAAGACGAAATATACTAATTCAAGCCCGGGATTCAAGCGAAAACGTCTAACGATTGTCTGCATGAATGCCACATTTCGATAAAGCGTCGCAAAAGCGAGATAACAATGTCAAAATTGATCATTGTTGCATCGCATATTTCTCAAAGGCTGGTCTTCACAGATACAAGTTTCCAATCTGCGATAATGACTTGGACAACATTAACGCCAGTCCGGAAGAGAAAGAATTGAGATGCAAATTAGCTGCAGTCTACAGATTGATCGATTTGTATGGATGGTCAAACAATATCTTCAATCACATAACAGTAAGTTACATCAATTAAATAAGTGAGAGAAACAGAAATACTGGTGGAATATGATTTTCATTAGTGTTGACTCAAACCAGCCAAAACATGTTCGACGCTGACCTGCCGTATTTCAGACCTGAGAACCTATAAGTAGAATGCGTCTTTTCTGCATGATGTACTATTTGTGGGGCTTATTTTAAAGCTCTTTGAGTAAGCAATTCACCGTCTGAATTTGTTGAAAATTTATTTTTCCCCATAGTAACACAGGGATGGAGGCCATTTTGAACTCAAATATCTGTAAATGTCAGATAATTTATTTCTCTCGTGACCGGTGACCTATGATTTTTATTCTCGATTTGGTGGTTGAAAGTTTGATTGAAGAAAATTTGAACGAAAGTTTAAGTCTTTCACTTTCGAGGCGCATACTACCTTAAACCCTTTCTTCGATTACATTCAGGTCTCGTGAAGTTTCGTAGGAAGGCAAATCAGCAGCTACATCGACAGAATCATTTTATTGCACTTTGCTTTGGTTCGGTCTTTCCGGCATACCAAGCCTTTTTTAAAGAGCAAATTCAGAACAGAAAGAGGGATGTACTTCAAGGAGCACGAAACAGACACGCTGTATATTGTAAACTAGCAAATAAAGCCGTAATACGACTGACGATAATTATTGCAGTTAGGAACAGTGCATAGAAACAATCAGCTCAACCAATATTCTCACACTCTCAAATTACACATTTATTTAATCACGTGTGGTTTTTGTGAGTAGCTGGCTTCGATGCCATACGTTTTAACCATACACATGTATATCGACCTCATCGTCAGAGCACGAAGTGAAAGACTGACACTGGAGAACAATAATGAAACAGTAAATTCAAAATATACAAGAAATTATTCTTTGAAACCTTTTGAACCGGTTTGCACTTGACCAATAACGTAATGAATGCCAAAAACATCCCTTTTACTTTCCAGAGTAAATCTCCGCGGAGCATAAAATTATTATTCATGAATTATAGAAAATTGACACAAATACTCTACTAAAATCTATGACTGGTCAATCTCACCTATTGGTTTTGTGTGCGTATTCTCCGTTTACTCGCTGTCGCACCCTTCATGTCGTCACTGAAAGTGGTATAAAGTTTGGCGTTACTTTAGTGTTCAAAGTTTAAAATCAAATCGACTGTGATTTACCTCTTGTTGACTTCCACCGACCAAACTTCGGTACAGTATCGCGAGGCTGTCCGATGGATAGACCTTTCTTGACAATCCATAGGGAATGCCTTGAGTCACTGTCGACATAACGGTTTCCTGTGTCGTTCCATGACATTTCGAAATTCTAATCAAGCAGATATTCAAAAATATGAAATCAAATTGTCAATAAAAGGTTCAAAGGTTCAAAAGGTTCCTATCGGAATGATTCCAGGAAAACGGTACGGCTCATCAAACTCATGCTATACGTGTATAGTTTAATCACAGGTGATTGATATGAATTTTTCATAGTTATTACTCAGAACTAAGTTAAATTAAATTTCACGTGTCAGAAACGAATAGCTTCCCGTCTCTGCTTTGCACAATACGATATTGTCCACTCACTAAGGATATTTCTCCCCTTTAACTCTCTGTAGACTGGGCACCGAGTCGCGACTTACAGATTTGGGCCCATGGCTGGGCTGTCAGTGATTAAATGCATCCGTGTTTTCTTGTTAGCCAGTTCGCAGGGTTGATAAGACACGTCTGAACGTTCCTTTATTGAAAGTTGATATTACAACAATGTCCTACTGCATATGCATAAGTAGATGAATTGTCTTACTATATCATCGGTCAAGGGCTTTATAAGGCGGCTGTGATATTAATTTAAAATTTAATATGACAAGACTCGAACTCAGATTTCTTCAAACTTAGCTTAAATTGACTACACCATGGTGCGTCTTTTAACATTTATATGTACACGTATGTATGTATGATGGGAATGTCTGTAAGATTTTTCAATTACAGAGGAAGCTCGTAAAATGGTTGTGAAGATGCACAAACTTTGTACAAGTAAATTGCCATCGCACACGTACACATTCGACCTAACACGTACTTCTCATTCAATTTTTTCATATCTAAAACTTCTATTCAAGGATAAACTGCATGCAAATTCTTCAAAATTCGACGTGAATAGATATTTCAAATATTATCCAGTGTGATTGTTTCATTGACGATCCCGTCTTATTGTATATAGGTTAATGCGTCCAAAGACAATACCCAGTTCTTAATCAATCCCTTTGGACTGATGTTCTATGAAGTCTCAGCTTCCAATCTGATCAAGGTTGATCTGGAGGGCAACATCTTGGAACGTGGCAGCACTGAGTATGAGTGCTTCCGCCCGGGTTGGTTGCTGCAGTCTGCAGTCCACGCTGCTAGACCAGACTTACAGTGCCTCATCCATGTGCACACACCGGCTGGTACTGCCGTGAGTATACGTATACTAACCCTAACCCTAACTGCTGAAGTAGGCCATGTTCAATTACTGTGTTTATCTCGTTTACTTACTATAGACAATGTAAAACTTCTAAGTTCAACCGTTGTAATAGATAGCAACACCTTTTAAAGGGAAACCTTCGTCGAAACTGCGCCTGTGCGAGTTTCTTGTTTACAAACAATGTGTTTCGTGCACGATATCAAGATGCACCTAATCATCTTAGCTGCAAAGTTTAAATTATACGATGTACACATGTTGAAACTTTCAGCAATCACAAAAGTACCTTGGATACAGTGTTAACATTGGTCGTATGGGTCCCATACGACCTTTGGGCGCAGTTCCTACGAGTGCATCCCTTTAAGTTTCGCATTGTGGAACATCACTGTTTCGTGTGATGGCCGTTACAGTCTCCTCTTATCTAGAACGCTAATATGATTTTGTCGTCAAAGATGTGGCCAATTTGACATGAAATAGGGTAAGCAATATTTTTCCAGGCGATGGTCTGCATTTGGTATGCTAGTATTTAGGCCCAGTCATGCACAAATTATTAATTATTATTTAATCTAACAATGATACATTGTAGACATTGCCTGAAATAGGTTCGATGTTATCACGCCGCGATTGTGTCATTCGTTGAGCTTCACACTTCCAGGAATTGACAGGTAAACATCTAAGATTTAAGATAACCTACATAAAGTGACATTCAAGTGGTGTTGCCCTCTAAGACACCTCGCAGAGGGGGTTGAAAAACAATAAATACAGTGTTTGTGGGGTTTTTACAACTCCAATGATAAAAAATTCTGTCTTGAAGCAATAGTAGCCTTGGACGGACACTTATTTACCGTTTGATTTTATACTAGTAACTGTCCCCTGTGATTTTCAGCTCCTTGTCTCCAAATATGAAAATTTTCTTTGTCCCATGAAGTTGACACAACGAATGCTTGCCGTTT